>NW_007379512.1:13202-49407 GCF_000475195.1 Diaphorina citri
AGAGAATATTAGCTTAACAGCCCATAGTCTTTATGTTTACCTTCAAAATGGTGAATATTGTTACTGGTGTTTGGAATGTCCAGAAATTTTCTAATTGGTGCTGACAAGCTCAGAATGCGGTCTGACAGAATTGAATTCAAATACTCCTGCAAATCAAAGTAGATCCATAGTTAGTTAGTATAAGTACCTGCCTCGGTGGTGTAGTGGTTAAGGCGCTCGCCTGGTAAACAGGAGGGCGTGGGTTCAATCCCAGCCAAGGTATGGAATTTTATCCTTAATATTATTTTGAGAATTTGACCACAATAATAGTAGTAGCCTTACTGCTGGAGTAAAGGGACTTTTCAGTCCTATGTGAGCAGTATAAATAAGCACTTACAGTACCCCAATTTATTGATTGCCTGAAATTCCCCATTGCTAAAGAAATAGCAAAGGTTGAGTGTGAAGGGTGACCTCTAGTAAAAAAAAATTGTGGCAAGAACCAAACATCGGCCCAAAGCAATCACTCTAGGTAGGGCTGATTGTGAGGCTGACAAAAAATACCAACCCCGTCTGAAAAAAAGGAAAAGGCAAGGTAGAAGGAGGAGGAGTATAAAGTCTGCCCAGGGCAGGACTTGAACCCATGACCAAGTCCTTACAAGGCAGATGTGCTACTCTCCAAGCTAACTACATATAAGCTAGGGCTTACCAAAGAAGGAATTTGAATTGTTTAAAGCAAAAACACTTGTCACAAATGTTGTTTCCCACTTAACATACTACACTAAATTTCATGTCCTGGCTTAGACTTGAATCACCAACCTCCAGATGTAAAATCCACTTTGCTTACCACTTCACCAGTTTTTTTTTTCTTACCTGCAAAGCAACCTGTCTCTCAGCAACAAACTTCTGGCTCAAGTTCCCGATGTATTTCTTTGGCGGCAGATTTAGTTTCACATGGTGGCTCTTGAACTCATTGTTGAGAAGTGGTGTAGTGGTCAAGGCTTTACCAATACCAATACTTGTCACAAATGTTGTTTCCTACTTAACATACTACACTAAATTTCATGTCCTGGCTTAGACTTGAATCACCAACCTCCAGATGCAAAATCCACTTTAATTGCTTACCACTTCACCAGTTTTTTTTTTTTTTTTTTTTTTTTTTTTTTTTTTTTTTTTTTTCCTTTTAAGATAGAGCTGTGCGAGCTCCATCCATTTTGAACTTTGATGATGTACTCCTGGAATGTAAATAGAACTTTAGAAAACAACCAAAAGGAGATAAAGTCTGGTAGAGCCAGCCTTCTTAGCTTGAAGGGTAGTTGCTTGTCTTATACCTAGTCTCTCTTCCAAAGCAGTTTAAACAGGGTCTTGTATATTTGATGGGATAGTAATACACACAAGAGTGAGATGACAATTTGTCATCTATCTATAAAAGACCTTGCTTAACTTGAAAATAATAATAATAAATGAAAAACTCTCTGTAACAAGCAGGTAGCATACATTCAACTCTATTCTAAGCTGCTTACAGTGTGTCCTTGAATAATCTGAGTATTTTCAATGGTGGCTTTCAACGGGTATGTTCGATCAACATAAATAGTAGCTTGCTGGGATTTTTCAAAAATTGCCATGGTCAAAAATAGATGTGTGGGGCTGGGTTGTATGAAAAGCTCTTGTTCATTATTTTGTCTGAAATTAAACAAAAATAAATTTGTTGATATTAAAATGAACTCAAAAACTTACATGCCACTCCCAAATCTCCAGAAATACGCAAAATATTGTGTATTTCTATGAGCTTTAATATCAAATGATTGGAATAATTGTAATTGTATTTGTACAGGGCTTGAGGATAGACATAATCTACATGGCCTGAACTCAAAAACTTACATGCCACTCCCAAATCTCCAGAAATACACAAAATATTGTGTAGGTATTTCTATGAGCTTTAATATCAAATGATTGGAATAATTGTAATTGTATTTGTACAGGGCTTGAGGATAGACATAATCTACATGGCCCTAGTCATTTTGTTATAAAAGTAAATCAAAATATAAAAGGTATGAGTGAAATACATGGTGCTCCTATAGCTAAGTACATATTGAAAGCAAAAGAATTGTAGTCAAGAATCTTGCAAGATTGTAAAGGTAGACACACACACACTACTATCACGTCACGTGAACTCACGTGAGCTCAGGTGACGTGATACTAGTGTGTTTCTACCTATAATGAAAAACAAAAATTCGATTTCCAGATCACAGATATCTCCCTGCTTCTCACCAATCAGCACTACAGTCATATCCTGGATCTTATTCTGGATTATAATCCCATCAAATCTATTGATAGGCTAGAGGGAGCGGTGTGGCTGCAAACCTTCCGAAATTTGAGTCTAAGAGGAAACAAACTAACCCAGGTAATACCTAGTGAGTCCAGGGAACTATGAAGGGACCACGACTGTCCAAAATCTGATCACCAAAAATCTGGTGTGAACATCACACGACTTTCCTTATCCTATTGAATCCTCTGTCTTTTCCTGACAGTGATTTCTACGGAATTCACACAATGATCACTCCCTGACTTGGTAAAGAGGTAATTATTTAATTAAAACAAAAAGATAACTATAAATAGACACCATAAATTAATTAGTGTAGGTAATTAAAAGATAAATCACGTTAATTTGCTGATAACACAAAAACACAAGTGATAAAAAAAAAAAATCTTCAACTTCAATGACGTTTGTTTACATTTTTTTTTTTAGTGCCGTATAGTGCTGCCACCTAAGCGGTGAATTTTTGAACTAACACGGAGGTGGGGAATAGTGGACAAGAGAGAGATTAAATTTGTGACGCCTTACGCCTTTTTTAAAAGAGAAAATTTGAGTCACAGCAACGGCCTTTTTAAACTGAGTCCAGGGAACTATGAAGGGACCACGGCTGTCCAAAATCTGATCACCAAAAATGTACATTTTACCAGCAAAGTCGATTTTTTTCCGGCTTTAAAGGGTAGCCTAGTTAGCTTGGAGGGTTGCGCGTCTGCCTTGTAAGCGCTAGGTCGCGGGTTAGATTCTCGGAGCACCTGGTATTCTCCTATCATATCCTTCTCTCTTCGCTTCTTGAAAAAAAAAAAAAAAAAAAAAAAAAAAAAAAAAGGAACTCCCTTTTTCACGTTAGTTTCCTTGGAAGGACCCCCGACAAAAAAAAACAAAACAAATGGACCTACTGTTCACGTTAGCTTCCTTGGAAGGTACCGCGTACCTGTCTCATAAGCGCTAGGTCGCGGGTTTGACTCTCGCCCGGGGCGGATTTTATCCTACACAGATAAGGTTCGTTCCCGGAACGGCTATCTCTATAAATTCTCTTCCCTAAGTAAATCATTTCTTCTTGGTTTTGGGTTTCTGTTGCCAACCTAAAAGCGTAAAATCCAAGAAATTCTCGTTCCCCAAGATCATTCTATCCTGATCACACATGGCCCTGTTGCTTATAGTGTAAATAAATAAATTCTATCCTGATTATCCGTTTCAGCTGCCCACTTACGCCTTGGACAACGCCCTCGAGCGTAACCCCAACGTGAACCACATCTATCTTGGCGACAACCCGTGGAAATGTGACTGCCGGTTCACGCCAGGGTTCCAGGACTTGATGGTCAAATATGAGAGTGTCATTCCAGATCCGATGAACATCCGATGTGCGGCCAATGAAGATCCGGCCATCTCTCAACAACCGGTGAGAATTAGAATAGAATAAACTAGAGGGGAGAATAGAATAGAATAGAGAGGAGAATAGAATAAACTAGAGAGGAGAATAGAACAGAATAAAGTAAACTAGAGAGGAGAATAGAATAGAATTTGATTTAATTGATTTAATATGATTTCTTTATTTTTGAATAATTATAATTACAAATAAAAACATCTCCTAGGCTGATTTCAACCTCTGAGGAGATGGTTCTTTTCCTCCCGTTAAAGGATTTCTGAGTGGACTGAAAGCAAAGATTTATGGTAATTGCGTTCTACCTATAAGATTGGACAAAAGATCCCTCCAGCCTTCACATTTCCAGGTAAATAAGGGTCTTTCTGGCTCCCCATGGCTCTTTTTATGTGCTCTTGTTATTTTTAGTTCAAGTCCTTTTTGTTGGTCTATCTTTGAAATACAAAATACATGTGCTAAGTCCTATAGTTTTATTTATAGACTGAATATGTTTCTCTATTTTTTCCTATAGACTGAATATGTTTCTCTATTTTTTCATTTCACATCAACACATAAAATGTGTTGATTTACCTACCTTTGCAATAATACCTTTACCATTGATTTACCTTCATCTGTGAGTTGCTACATTATTCTAGTTTTGTGCCTCACCAGATAGATTTTTGTTGAATATTTTTTTTAAACAATAGTTGGGCTCCTTCAATCAATATTTGACTTCTTATATCAGTTATCTCTAAACTCTGCTCCTTTTTGTATCATGTCCTTTCTGTTGATCTAGGTACATAGGTACCTTTGAAATTGGGTTATATCCCAGTAGGATAACCAAGGTATATGCTATTCTATAAATCTGTAGACCTAGCTCAATTAATGAATTTAAAAAAAAAATCTTCAACTTCAATGACGTTTGTTTACATTTTTTAGTGCCGTATAGTGCTGCCACCAAAGCGGTGAATTTTTGAACTAACACGGAGGTGGGAAATAGTGGACAAGAGAGAGATTAAATTTGTGACGCCTTACGCCTTTTTTAAAAGAGAAAATTTGAGTCACAGCAACGGCCTTTTTAAATTCATATTTGATAACGGGAAATACGGGAACAAATGGAATTATTTAAACAGGTAAAAATTTCATTTCAGTCAGCTTTAAAATTATTTTAAAAAAATCCAGTACAAGACAGCATTTTAATCGAATTGAACATCATTAAACGGACCTGAGCCGCCTTTCTTTTCAAGGTCACCCACTCGCGGTCAGCTGTAAAATGTAAACAAAACAGAAGGAAAACTAAACTCCGAAATTTTTCCCGAAAATTTACCGCCATCTGTGAAATGAAAACCCCGGCAGTTATTGTGAAAAATCCGGAAAAGTGCCTCTCGAAATTTTTCCCGAAAATTTACCGCCATCTGTGAAATGAAAACCCCGGCAGTTATTGTGAAAAATCCGGAAAAGTGCCTCTAGTTTTCTAATCCTTTTGATTTCCTACCGCTCTTGGAACAGATGGGCCTCTTTTCCTCCCGTTAAAGGATTTCTGAGTGGACTGAAAACAAAGCTTTATGGTAATTGCGTTCTACCTATAAGATTGGACAAAAGATCCCTCCAGCCTTCACATTTTCAGGTAAATAAGGGTCTTTCTGGCTCTCCATGGCTCTTTTTATGTGCTCTTGTTATTTTTAGTTCAAGTCCTTTTTGTTGGTCCATCTTTAAAATACATGTGCTAAGTCCTATAGTTCTATTTCTGCTCCTGACTGAATATGTTTCTCTATTTTTTTCATTTCACATCAACACATAAAATGTGTTGATTTACCTTTGCAATAATACCTTTACCATTGATTTACCTTCATCTGTGAGTTGCTACATTTCTAGTTTTGTGCCTCACCGGATAGATTTTTGTTGAATATTTTTTTAAAACAATAGTTGGGCTCCTTCAATCAAGATTTGACTTCTTATATCAGTTATATTTAAACTCTGCAAACAAGTGGCTCCTTTTTGTATCATGTCCTTTCTGTTGATCTAGGTACGTTGGTACCTTTGAAATTGGGTTATATCCCAGTAGGATAACCAAGGTATATGCTATTCTATAAATCTGTAGACCTAGCTCAATGAATGAATCTGCTTTCCCAACAGGTTTCCTATCATCTAAATAGAATGGAGGGAGCAGATGTCAGACGTTCAACTCGGACGCGTACTGCCTTGGCAGATCACGTAGAATCAACAGAGAGGAACCAACCCAATCAGATTGTGCTACGGTCTCGAAATGTAGTCAATAGTAACAACACAATTGTTCCACCAACCACTCGACTTCATGCTGGTATGTGTGAGCAGTTAAACTCTCAGGTCCCCATTTTTTTTTCTTTTTTTTTAAGAAAAAGAAAAGGGGAGAGAGAGAAGTTTGGAGAAAGAAAGAGATAAAAAAAGACAGAGAAAGAAAAAGAGAGGTAGAGAGAAAAAAAGAGAGAGAGAATGATAGACAGAATAAGAGAGAAAGGGAGGGAAAGAGAGAGAGAGAAATGGATTTAAAAAAAAAATTCCATTCTATGTAAGCTGTAGAAATAAGCACTTACCTATTACCTTGTTGAATTTCTATTGCAAGTTTTTACCTTTTATTGGTACCTACTTGTTCAGAAGTCACATCAATGGAAAATTGCTTCAAAAAGAATCTGTCACAAATGAGCAGTAATCAGTGTTATTATAGGGTTAGGTTAAAATGTTGTGGCTTCTGAATAATTACCTACCTTTTATTGGTCAAGAAATCCATTTCAACTTCTAAGTAATTAACTTATTACCCTGTGTGGTAATCTTTGAGTTGACTACCATTGGCTTGAAAGAGCCAGTAGCCTGGTCCTGATTTCCAATCAGAGCCAGTCCTTATATTTTCACTCTGATCTAGGCGCATGGTAGTGCGCCAGGCCGAGTTCCAGCCTAATGCACACAGTGTGTAATATTACATGAAACAATTCAACCCACTTTTTTCAGTTTAACTAAACTGTTCAACCGATATGGCAAAATTCTTGACAATTAAAACCTTTAATTCGAGGTCTAAAATATCTTGTGTTTTCATTTCAGTAGCTTGGTTTATTCTGTTTAATTTTCAAAGAAAAATCGATTGAACAAAATATACGAAACAGCCGCCAGCCTCTGAAGGTTACTCAGTGGCGTAGCGTCCATATAAGGCGTGTATGGCGGCCATACACTCGAAATTTCACTCAAATACCCTTAAATATTGACTTTAAATACTAGATTCCTAACTGACATTTTCATTATCATACCTACTTGTCCATGATATGTATATTGTTCTTTTATGGGGCAATCAATGAAAAAATACTACCAATTCATGAGAATATCCTACCTGATCCTTTTCCTTAAAGGTACCTACGTCCCTTCTGACCAGTTGAAAATTTCGATTTTTTTTTTTTTTTTTTTAAATCATAATTTAAAGTAGCTTGGCTTATTCTGTTTAATTTTCAAAGAAAAATCGATTGAACAAAATATACGAAACAGCCGCCAGCCTCTGAAGGTTACTAGATTCCTAACTGACATTTTCATTATCATACCTACTTGTCCATGATCCATGATATGTATAATGTTCTTTTATGGGGCAATCAATGAAAAAATACTACCAATTCATGAGAATATCCTACCTGATCCTTTTCCTTATGTATAATGTTCTTTTATGGGGCAATCAATGAAAAAATACTACCAATTCATGAGAATATCCTACCTGATCCTTTTCCTTATACCTACGTCCCTTCTGACCAGTTGAAAATTTCGTTTTTTTTTAAATCATAATCTAAGAGACACCTAGAATATGGTTTGCATTTCCATCAAAAAGCAATGTATTTCTGTCAAGAGATAAGTAAGTTAAACCCAATCATTTGTAGATTATGTTTAATCTTGAAGTGGAAATGTGGAGTGGAAATTTTGTGGACACGTTTTGGAATATTAAAATAAATACACTAGGGACTAGTTTTACATAAAAAAGTTAGTGTGATGATTTTATTTATTTGATAATTATTAATGAAGTAGGTGAGTGTTTTCCGTTTCTCAAATTTGGGAACTACCCATTGAAGTACATATTTGATTTTGGATTTGGAAACTACATTGTTTTACAAAAAGACCCTAATTAAAGGCTAAGCACTTAACATAAGTATAATAATAAAAAAATGTCCTTTATATAGCAAAGAGGTGTGTGGTGTATGGTGTATCACCAGTTCACCACACTTTTATTCCAAAGAATCTGGATGTTCTGTATTTTTTTACTTTTTTTTTGTAAAACCCATGTACAGGGTGGTCCAGAGTTACCTGACGATTTTGATTTACCCATTACTTTGTTATAATTTGTGGTAGCTTGTTGAAATTAATATCACTAAGTTCAGAACTAAATGAGCTTTTGTTACAATGTAGTTGTGGACCCCACAACATCGAGCTCTCGCTGTGGTGGCATTTCTTAATAGTAGTGAATTTTTGACTAATGCTCAGAGGAAGTTTTGCACCCAGTTTGATTTTCCTCCCTCCTCACCCGATCTTAGCTCATGTGACTTTTTTTCATGGAAATACGTTAAAAACAAGGTGTATATCTATTTATAAGACAAGGACTCTGGATGAGTTAACAGGTGCTTCTTATCACGAAATTCGTGCTATAGCCCAGGAAAGGCTAAAGGCAGTAGGTATGTCGATTTTGCCCACAGATTGAGTGTTTTCAAAATGAAGCAATTTTTCGGATAGCGTTGTCTGCCACACCTGATCACCATTACAAACAAAATCCCCAAAAAAGTAAACCTCATTTTGTTATCTTTCATTTAAAATAAATATCACTCTTTTAACTTGAAAATTGAACGTGTAGCATCATTTTAAAAACCGTCAGGTAACTCTGGACCACCCTGTATTACATATTTATGGTCTGAATTATCAAAGGTGGGAGCCATAAATTCGGGGCAGCCCTATTTTTTGGTTTTTCTCAAACTGCTCAGTGTTCATTTTTTTTTTTAACTATTATTGAAGAAGAAATAAATATGGCAAGGCAAACCATTCAGTTTGAACTGGAAAACTATCAAATGAGACCAGAGCAGGAGACGTTACTCATGGACATGATACATGCTGCTGCATACAAGGATAACACACTGGGCCTGCCTAAACTTTGTCCCCCTGCAAGCATTAGTGTGATCAATAACAACACATTATTTACTTATCTTAAGAATTACTATACTCCTACGCGTATGGTAGTTGCTGGTATTGGAGTAGAACATGAGGCACTTGTAGAAGCAGCCAATAAGTATTTTGTTGATAAACAACCTGTATGGAAAGAATTACTATACTCCTACACGTATGGTAGTTGCTGGTATTGGAGTAGAACATGAGGCACTTGTAGAAGCAGCCAATAAGTATTTTGTTGATAAACAACCTGTATGGATAAGTTACTGACTATTGGATTAGTCACACTTGTATCTTGTAATGAAATTTTATGGAAATAAGAAGATACAAAAAATGCTTAACTCAAATTAGCCACCTCAATGTCATCGGGTTCAACGGTAATAAAGGAATGGTTGTAAGTGAGTGAGTGAGTCAGATTGAGTGTTTGTAACTGAATGAGTTATGAGAGATTATTGGACAAATCTAGCCACTTAAAGTGGGCAAAGGGTGAATGACTGTAAGTAAGTGAGTGAGTGAGTATTTATTGGACAATTCTAGCCACTCTAAGTGGGCAGAAACTGCAAAGAGCAGAGAGTGAATGACTGTAAGGGAGTCAGCGAGTAGAGAATTATTAGACAAATTAATGTAGCCACTTTGAGTGTGCAAAAATGCAAGCAGTGAAGTGATGGGAGGGAGTGAGTGAGCGAGCGTTTATGTTAGTGAGTGGATGGATGAGTGAGTGATTATTGGACAAATCCAGCCACTTTGAGTGTGCAGAAACTGGATGACGGGAGTGTTTTTCTCACAAGCTGAGCTGGGGTTAGGTCCCAGTCTAAATTCTTCTGTACAACTGTGAAATAATGAATTATTTTCCATCCATGCTACCATGATTCCAGGATGTTTTCCAATAAGATCAACTTCTGGAAAAGTAAAGAATTATTTTTATTTATTTACACTCTAAGCAACAATGTCAGAAAGTAAAAAAAAAAAAAAAAAAAAAAAAAAAAAAAAAAAAACAAAAAAAAAAAGGCGAAGTACTGAGTTCTCGCGCCAAGCCGATGTCTCTCTCGGAGATGGCCGACCCGACACGAACTTTCCCGAGTCCACCTGAAAGTGATGTTTCCGAGCCCGAAGCACTGAGTCGGAGTGAGCTGAAGACTCAGTTGTGTTCCCTCACGAAAGAGCAGCTCAGGGAGTTGCTTTGTGATGTGCTTGAACGGAATCCGACCCTGATGGATGAGATTGTGAGTGGTAAGAAGTAGAAGAGAATGACTGAGTGAGTCAGTTAGTGAGTGAGTGATTATTGGACAAATCTAGCCACTTTAAGTGTGCAGAAAGTGACTGACTTAGTTAGTGAGTAATGAATGGTTGTAAGTGAGTGAGTGAGTCAGATTGAGTGTTTGTAACTGAATTAATTATGAGAGATTATTGAACAAATCTAGCCACTTGAAGTGGGCAAAGGGTGAATGACTGTAAGTGAGTGAGTGAGTATTTATTGGACAATTCTAGCCACTCTAAGTGGGCAGAAACTGCAAAGAGCAGAGAGTGAATGACTGTAAGGGAGTCAGCGAGTAGAGTAAGTATTAGACAAATGTAGCCACTTTGAGTGTGCAAAAATGCAAGCAGTGAAGTGATGGGAGTGAGTGAGCGTTTATGTTAGTGAGTGGATGGATGAGTGAGTGATTATTGGACAAATCCAGCCACTTTGAGTGTGCAGAAACTGGATGACTGGAGTGTTTTTCTCACAAGCTGAGCTGAGGTTAGGTTCCAGTCTAAATTCTTCTGTACAACTGTGAAATAATGAATTAATTTCCATCCATGCTACTACCATGATTCTATGATGTTTTCCAATAAGATCAACTTCTGGAAAAGTAAAGAATTATTTTTTATTTATTTACACTCTAAGCAACAATGTCAGAAAGTAAAAAAAAAAAAAAAAAAAAAAAAACAAAAAAAAAAGAATTTTATTGGAAATTTAATTTTAAACCCCCCAAGGGTCAAAATTTCGATGGTCAGTTTTTAGTGCCAAAACACGTTTTGAGGTCCCTAGAACCTAAATCCAAAGTTTCAGCCATTGGTCCGTCTGTGTGTCTGTCTGTCTGTCTGTAAACAAAATATCTCGAGAACGGTAAGAGCTAGAGACTTGAAATTTGGTATGTAGCTGTCAAATGTGACAAGGATGCGGCACGAAACTTTTGGTTAAGATCGATGCAGAAACCCTCCGTTTAGTTAGATCTCGTTAGTTTTGACTTTGTTTGTAACATATCTTTATTATTTATAATTATTATAAGTTAATATGTATTTTTATTTATTTATTTATTATTATTA
The DNA here is from genome assembly GCF_000475195.1 of Diaphorina citri. Taxonomy (NCBI): domain Eukaryota; kingdom Metazoa; phylum Arthropoda; class Insecta; order Hemiptera; family Psyllidae; genus Diaphorina; species Diaphorina citri. Next base: position 24,320 of record NW_007379512.1, read on the forward strand.
TTTTTTTATTTTTTTTTTTTTTTGTAAGGTGTGGTTAACAACTTGACATTGATTCCTGCCCGGGGGCGAACTTTATTTCTGAACAGATAAGATTTGTTCTCGGAACGGCTGGCTTTCTACTATAATAATAATAGACTCTTGAGTGGAAGGCAACCACTTGGCGAGGTTAACGCCTTAGGCGTTCTCTACCACCTAACCCTTAGAGCTCCATTATTATGTGGTCAAATTCTCAAATAAATGATAAAATTCCATACCTCGGCTGGGATCAAACCCACGCCCTCCTGATTACCAGGCGAGCGTCTTGACCACTACACCACCGAGGCAGGTTCCTATCCTGCCCTCATCGATTTCGGGACGATAAGACCTACGTTGTTATTGATAGTTCCCTTTAGGAAACTTAAACAAAGGGACCATTTTGTTAATGACACCCCACCTTACGGTAGTTCTAATTATTATTTTTCTTGTTATGTTTTTCTTTTACGGTTTAAGTGACAGAACGCTTACAAATATGTACATTATTTGTTCACCCTAGTTTACAAAGGGTACAAGTGACTTTTTTTGCGAAATCGAGTTATGTGTTAAAATGGGTTGATAAAAATGATACCTAGGTATCATTTTTATCATGTTTACGAAGTTTATTATTTTTATCTTTTGTGCTCCATGTTTATAAACCTTTCATTAACTTTATCATTTTTACGAAGTTTATCATTTTTATCGTTTGTGCTCCATGTTTATAAACCTTTCATTATCCCATTTTAACACATAACTCGATTTCGCAAAAAAAGTCACTTGTACCCTTTGTAAACTAGGGTGTACATTTTTATTGTTGTCAGTACTTCATGTTGAATTGAGAAAGTAGGGACTTTGGGGATTTTAAAAATCTTCTGAGTTTCAGGACATTTGAGTAATTATTTTTCAAGTTCAACGAAACAATAATAATGAAAAAACAGTTTTTTTTGGCTTTTTGCTTTTTTGGCCAAAATTTGCACCACCGCTTTCGTGTTCTTGGTAAAAAGACCTTTAATTTGATATATAGATCGACCAGGTTTGGATAAGTCCTTCTATGGGGACAGACAGACAGACGTCACCGAAGCGAATACAATAACCCGTCCCTTATACCTTTTTATTATTACTATCGTAATAATAAAGGAAGGACGGGCTAAAAATCTAAAGAAATACCTTGAACCCACCAACTTCAGTTATTGGTTAAGTAAATATTAGACATCCTGAGTCAGAGTTTATATCAGACATATTCACGTTATTTTTTTATACCTTTACGAAATAAAACGGTAGTAATATCGTCAAAAACTTCCTTCACTGATGGCCCCTCCATGAATTTAAATGGATTTTTCTTTTGCCAGAACTAAGATATGAATGTTCGTTTAATTAACTTATGTATTAATTTATTAATTTTTCAGTATTGTACAAGGTACAAGCATCTACAGTCGAACCTGTCTATTTGGGACCCGTCTGGGAAACCTGGATGAACGGCTGAAAAATTGTGGCCCCTTATTAGTAATTCTATTCCCTTGTGTGCCGCGTCCATTTTAATTTAGGACTATTACACTCAATTAGTAATTGTAATTTGCCAGCCTAGTTAGCTTAGTTGGTAGTGCGTCTGCCTTGTAAGCGCTAGGCCGCGGGTTCGATTCCCGCCCGGGGCGGATTTATGCTCTCGTATTTCAAAGGCAAATACGTATTTTCACGGGTGTTCTCGTGTTGACTCAGCACCTAAATAAGGGAAGTATTGTGTCTCTTATCACCCATCTGACTCTTTGATAGAGAGAACTATAACTGCTAAGGCTAAGGTCTTATCGTCCCGAAATCGAAGAGAGAAGAAAGACAGGATAGGAGAAAGCCAGCCGTTCCGAGAACGAACCTTATCCCATCAGGATAAAATCCGCCCAGGGCAGGAATCGAACCCGCGGCCTAGCGCTTATAAAGTAGACAAATCACATTGATTAGAATATTTCGTTCTAGGGAAATTTGTCGGTATCGGTATACCTAATTACATATTACAAAATTTTAAAAAAATAATAGATAATCGTTTCTTTTTGATTCACAGTGGGCTTCACGGTTCTCCTGTTGGCAGTGTTCGGACAGCCTTCGAAGCAGGGGTTCTTCTGTTCGGATACCAGTATTCGATACCCCTTCAAAGAGTCTACAGTTAGCACCGGTCTCCTGGCCTGTATATCTCTGTCTCTACCCAATATTATAGTAAGTAACCAACCTCAGTGGTCCAGTTATTAACGCGTTGTACTTTGGATCTGGAGGTTGGTGGTTCGAGTCCAAGTCAAGTCATAAAATTTAGCGTAGTGCATTAAGCAGGGAACGACATTTGTGACAAGCATGTATGCTTAACACCCTAAGTGGTGGGCTGGGGGCGAGGAAAAGTCTGGAGCATCTACTCGTATCATCATTTTACACTGGTGATATCGCCACTGGCCACTCGATTAAAGTAGCTACTCAATTGTCCTCACTAGGCTGAGTGCACCCCGAACTCCAAGCACAGAGCTGAAAAACTACAACTCCGCCGAGAATCAAACCCGGGCCCTCCGGCGTGCAAGCCTAGTGTGATACCCACTCGGCCACGGAGGTTGTTTCCCTTTATAGAATTAAAGAATAATACATACAACTAACAGTTCAGTAGAAAGACCTTGCTTAACTAGAAAAAAAAATGAGTAAAAGTGTTTATTTTATACTGCTCGCACCGGACTGAAAAGTCCCTTTACTCCAGCAGTAGGCTACTACTTTTACTGAGGTCAAATTCTCAAATTATATTGACTATAAAATTCCATACCTCGGCTGGGATTGAACCCACGCCCTCCTGTTTACCAGGCGAGCGTCTTGACCGCTACGCCATCGCGGCAGGATAAATCAAGGTTCAAGGATCTTACTAACTTGATCTCAGTTGAAATGTGACATGACTAATGTTAGATAGGTACTATTAATCATCTTAGATGTTTATTGTATGTAGGTCAGAGTAGTAGACAAATTAATGTAACAGCTAGTTAACTTGGAAGGTAGCGCGTCTGCCTTGTAAGCCCAGGTCGGGGATTCGATTCCCGCGCGGGACGAACTTCTTGTCACATTTGACAGCTAGGTACATACCAAATTTCAAGTCTCTAGCTCTTACCGTTCTCGAGATATTTTGTTTACAGACACACACACGGACCAATGGCTGAAACTTTGGATTTAGGCTCTAGGGACCTCAAAACGTGTTTTGACACTAAAAACTGACCATCAAAAATTTGACCCGATTACATTACTTTCCTTCCTATAGGATAAGGAAAGTAAAAACAGCCATTCCGAAAAAGAACCTTATCTGTCCAGGAGAAAATACACTCAGGGCGATGAGTGGTTTCACCGCCGTTTTTATTTCGTAGCAATAAAACAAGAACCTTAGAAGGTAGTATGCCTGCATTTTAAGCGCTAGGTTGCGGGTTCGATTCCCTCTCGGGGCGGACTTTATCCTAGACAGACAAGGTCACTTGCCTAGTTAGCTTGGAAGGTAGCGCGTCTGTCTTGTAAGCGCTGGGTTGCGGGTTCTATTCCCGCCCAGGGCGGATTTTATCCTAGACAGATAGGTCAGAAAGTCTAGTTCGCTTAGAACCTTAGAGGGTAGAGTGTCTGCATTGTAAGCTCTATGTGGCAGGTTCAATTCTCGCCCGGGGCGGACATTTTCCCTAAACAGATAAAGTTCGTTCTCGGAACGGCTGGCTTTCTCCTATCCTGTCCTGCTTTCCTCTTCGACTTCGGGACGATTAAGCCCACTGTTTTCACAGTTCCCTTTGTGACTTTTATCAAAAATCTCCCTTTATTATATATCCTTTCTCCCAAATCCCACTCATTAACAAAATCCACCATTGTCGGGATGTCGCGAGTTCGATGATATAATGTTTTCAATCAATCACTGAAGTCCAACCTAGTTAGCTTAGTTGGTAGTGCGTCTGCCTTGTAAGCGCTAGGCCGCGGGTTCGATTCCCGCCCGGGGCGGATTTTATTCTGATGGGATAATGTTCGTTCTCGGAACGGCTGGCTTTCTCCTACAGAATACAGGTTTATCTTCTTTCCTCGCTTCCTATAGCAGTTACAGTTCCCTCTGTCAAACCTCTTTAAAAAAATCACTGAAGTTAAGTAACGTTGCGCGTGGTTATTACCCGGATGGGTGACCATCTGGTCAATCGCATACTGATAGTACTGTGTTTATTCATACCTTCCTTTATCCGCATTTATTTGAGAATTTGACCACAGAATAATGGAGATCTCTGTTCTAAGGGTTAGGTGGTAGAGAACGGCGTGAACCTTCCTTAGTGGTTACCTTTCACTAGACAATTTCTCCCCGCATGAAAATCGAACCAGCGACCTAGCGCTTACAAGGCAGGCGCGCTACCTTTCATGCTATCTAGGCAGTCATCATTCTTAATATTTTTTTTTTTTTTAAGAGGTTTGACAGAGGGAACTGTAACTGCTATAGTCTTATCGTCCCGAAATCGAAGAGAGAAGGAAGACAGGATAGGAGAAAGCCAGCCGTTCCGAGAACGAACATTATCCCATCAGAATAAAATCCGCCCCGGGCGGGAATCGAACCCGCGGCCTAGCGCTTACAAGGCAGACGCACTACCAACTAAGCTAACTAGGCTGGCCACTATAGTTCTGTTATGATGGGTTATGTACTGATGGTTTATATTTTTGGCGGATGTTCCCCGTATATAGAAATATTTTTGTTTCTGACAATTAGGTCCTCATACAGAGGGGACATAATAGTTATTACAGTACTATATTGAAGGGAGAAAGGGACATACTATTTGCTTAATGATAAATAACAAGAATTATGAGTCATAATACAAGTCTTTCATGTTGCATTGTTGTAAATTATGCAATATGTAAGTATTGTTAATTGAAGAAATGAAGTAGTGTAGAGCGTCTGCCCTGTAAGAAATCGAGGGTTCGATTCCCGCCCAGGGCGAACTAAGTCTATACAATCTGGAATCCAACCTCTGAACCGCTACCTCTGCATTTTAAAAGAGAGAGTTTATCAAAAATAGACCTTTACCTCAATTGCAACAATGTAAGGATTTCTTGCAATCTGATTGATTCCTTCATTTTGGGTTGATGACTCATTGCTGCCACATTGATCTGGATGAACTATAGTCATCCAGCAAACAAAGACAGATGCACACTCAACTACAAATTACCTACTACAGTACTACATTATTATTACAGACCCTTCTCACTGACTATTAATCAGAGGTGGATAATCCTACATCAGTGTCCACTGTTAGGGTCAGCTCTCCTTGTTCGCGGGTGATAAACTCACAATAGGTATTATGAATAGGTTTACCTACACAATAGGTATTATGGAAAAACTTTGAACTACATCTTTCTGACTCTCCATGACTTCACGTGACGTGAGACGTGACGTAGGGTGCCTGGTTGTACCTTGGCCCCCAAAATCACTTTTTGATTTTTTTAATTTTTTCTATTAATGTTATTGGCATAATTTTAGTCTTTCATATTGCATTGTTTTATTTATTAACTAGCCGAAATCCGTCGCTTCGCTCCGGATTTCTGCTAGTAAATCCCTAAGGCATGGCCGTTCATGTCACTCATCCATTTAGTGGTCTTTAGAGAACGGTGTGAACCTTCCTTAGTGATTACCTTTCACTAGACAATTTCTCACCGCGTGAAAATCGAACCAGCGACCTAGAGCTTCCAAGGCAGGCGCGCTACCTTTCATGCTATCTAGGCAGTCATCATTCTTAATATTTTTTTTTTTTTTAAAGAGGTTTGACAGAGGGAACTGTAACTGCTATAGTCTTATCGTCCCGAAATCGAAGAGAGAAGGAAGAAAAATCACTGAAGTTAAGTAACGTTGCGCGTAGTTATTACCCGGATGGGTGACCATCTGGGAAATCGCATACTGATAGTACTGTGTTTATTTATACCTACCTTTATCCGCATTTATTTGAGAATTTGACCACAGAATAACGGAGATCTCTCTTCTAAGGGTTAGGTGGTAGAGAACGGCGTGAACCTTCCTTAGTGGTTACCTTTCACTTTGAAGACAATTTCTCACCGCGTGAAAATCGAACCAACGACCTAGCGCTTACAAGGCAGGCGCGCTACCTTTCATGCTAACTAGGCAGTCATCATTCTTAATAAAACATTTTTGTTTCTGACAATTAGGTCCTCATATAGAGGAGACATAGGGCTACCTTTCATGCTAACTAGGCAGTCATCATTCTTAATAAAACATTTTTGTTTCTGACAATTAGGTCCTCATATAGAGGAGACATAGTTACTACAGTACAGACAGTACTATATTGAGGGGAAAAGGGGACATACTATTTGCTTAATGATAAATAACAAGAATTATGAATCATACATAATACAAGTCTTTCATGTTGCATTGTTATAAATTATGCAATATATGTATTATTAATTGAAGAAATGAAGTAGTGTAGAGCGTCTGCCCTGTAAGAAATCGAGGGTTCGATTCCCGCCCAGGGCGAACTAAGTCTATACATGGGTTTTATCCGTTGATTTGTTAATCAATCAATCAATCAATCAATCAATCAAGTCTTTCATATTGCATTGTTTTATTTATTAACTAGCCGAAATCCGTCGCTTCGCTCCGGATTTCTGCTAGTAAATCCCTAAGGCATGGCCGTTCATGTCACTCATCCATTTAGTGGTCTTGCTCGGCGTAGCTTAACAAAAACGAACCGGAAAATAGCCTATAACCTTCACGGGAGTACAAGCGATAAGTTCAAAAAGTTTCATAGCAATCGGATGAGCGGTTTGGCCAGGCATAAAGTTCGAACAAACACACACACAAACAAATATTCATTTTTAGTCCGGGTGTTCCAGAATTTATTATTACTTTCTGCTGGTTGGTTCTTTTACGCTGTCCAATTTCTTCCGACAAGCTGTCTCGGAGAAAACTCCCGACCCCCCGTAACCACAAATTCTGGGACACCCTGTCATTGTTCACAACACTGTCCCATCAAGATAAAATCCGCCCCGGGCAGGAATCGAACCCGCGGCCTAGCGCTTACAAGGCAGACGCGCCACCAACCAAGCTAACTAGGCTGGCTGGAATATTTTGAAATCTTTAATCTCAAAATGCTTAATCCGCGAGTTAAACTAGCTTTGTGGTCCCCGGCCTAGATTTATTATTTTTTATGCGGCTCGTTTACGTAAATTTTCTTCTCCATTTGAAGGCGGCGTGGTACACCTCTCTAACGCGAGTTCTGGATAACATGCACCACTGGACAGATGTACTGGCCGGGGCTCTGATAGGCATTACGTTTGCTTTGCTCATTGTAAGTACTTATACCAGCGACTCACTATCAGGTAGACCTGACAGGTACGGCTGTAAAGGTTCGTCTGTCAGGTCTACCTGATAGCTGATGAGTACACACATTATCAGGTAGACCTGATCAGGTTTACCTGTCGTCAGGTCTACCTGATAGTGAGCGTCTGACCTTACTTTTTTATGAGGTTTGATAGAGGGAACTGTAACTGCTAAGGTCTTATCGTCCCGAACGCGAAAAGAGAAGGAAGACAGGATAGGAGACATCCAGTAGTTCCGAGAACGAACCTCATCTGTTTTACTGTTTAGGATAAAATCCGGCCCGGGAGGGAATCGAACCACCGACCTATGGCTAAAATATTAACCTATGTACGCTAAACTTAGCGCCTCTCAGTTCCTTTGGGGTGATTTATCTTGTATTTGAGCGCACGGCAGCGCACCAATAATAATAATAATAATAATAAACTCTTTATTGTTGAAAATTCATACAATACATAAAGTACAAATGTAAGCACGCTTGTCCATCTTTACATGAACTGATTCGGCAGGTTTTTCTCACCTTCATAGATCGGCATAATCTGAAGGTGAACTTTTGAAATTTAGGGTTGATATGAAATCTTTTAATTTCCCCCCAGATTAACTACGTCGAGCCGCCACGGCCCCGACTGGATCCGGAAATCATCGAAGAGCTCCGACGAGCCAACGCTCTACCGGCCGAACTGTGGACTAGTAGTGACGAGGAAACTCAACAGAGTGCGGTAGTGTCGGATTTGGAGAACGGGATCAGTGCGCTGGCGCGAGTTGACCGCAGCGTCGTGAACGTGTAAATTTTTATACCGTGTACATACTATCAATATTTCCATCAATCTTTCTGGTAATTATTCAGAAGCCACGACAATGAAAAAGGGAGCTCCTTTTTGTGTTCAACCTAACCCTATAAAAACACTGGTCACTACCTACTCATTTGTGTCAGTCCCTTTTGTAGCAATTTTCCATTGGCGTGATTTCCGAACAAGTACCATTTGCCACGTTTCACCAAAGTGTGGAAAAGTACAGTCGTGTTTTTCTTTCGAAATTTTCAGGTGATAATGATGGACAATTGGGAAATGGGGAAATGGTACAATGACTACAATGCCAGGCAATGTTCCATTTCCGCATTTCCCTATTTTGTACCACTACCACCATGAATCACTCATTTGTGTCAGTCCCTTTTGTAACAATTTTCCATTGACGTGATTTCCGAACAAGTACCATTTAAACAAAGTGGTGCAATATTAAACTGTTGAGATAATGGGACTAAATGTCCTAATTCGACAGTCTAAATAAAGCACTAATCTAAAAATCTAATCTAATTTACCATGTTTCACCAAAGTGTGGAAAAGTACAGTCGGGTTTTTCTTTCGAAATTTTCAGGTGGTAATGATGGAAAATAGGGAAATGGTACAATGACTACAATGCCAGACAATGTTCCATTTCTGCATTTCCCTATTTTTAGTAGCAATTTTCTATTGACGTGATTTCCGAACAAGGACCATTGTCCATGTTTCACCAAAGTGTGGAAAAGTACAGTTGTGTTTTTCTTTCGAAATTTTGGAAATTTTGGTTAGGTGGTAATGATGGAAAATAGGGAAATGGTAAATGGTACAATGACTACAATGCCAGGCAATGCTCCATTTCCGCATTTCCCTATTTTTCACCACTACCACCATGAAAATCGAGAAAGGAAAATACTTACGCATTAACTTTTTTTACAAGTTTCCCCCTATTTTTCACCACTACCACCATGAAAATCGAGAAAGGAAAATACGCATTAACTTTTTTTTCTAACAAGTTTCCATTTATATTTGATCGACAAAAAACTCAGAACATACATTTTTCTTATAAAATAAATGGTATACCTATCCGTATAAGCAGAGCTTGTGCCACGGATGGGGAATTGCCACGGATGGGGAGTCAATCGTCAATACTTACAAGTAGTCAATCGAGAAGTAGATTTTTAAATTGTTACGAATAATTCTAAATAGATCATGCTTCAAAGAAAAGTTCAGATCCTCATGATGGTTGACTATGGTTCGGGATGGCCTATTGGCCAATTAATCGGCTAGAGACCGTCAACCCCCCTCGGTGCAGCTGCACCGCTACAACAACAATAGCCAATGGGCATGGTTGGTTCAGTGGTAACGCTTTGCTTACCATGCAGAAGGTCCCGGGTCCGATTCCAAAAATGGACAAAATAGACCATTGACCCCCGGGCCCCGCCGCGCGCCGAGAACATTGACGCCTACTAAGTACTATGCTAAGCCATATCTAATGTATCACTTTAGTCAGCTCCCATGGCGCAGTGGTCACTGCACTCGCCTTGCACGCGGGAGACCCGGGTTCGATTCCCGGCGGGGTCAAGAAATTTTCGACGCCTACTAAGTACTATACTAAGCCATGGTTTTTGGTTTGTTTTTTTTTTTAAAAAAAAAAGATGAGTATTCCACCGCCGTTTTTATTTCGTAGCAATGGAACAACTGCTACATTAGACGCTTGTGGCCTGTGTCGTAGCATGCCTAATAGGATAGGATAGGATAGGATAGAATAGAATAGAATAGGATAGGATAGGATATGATAGAATAGAATCGAATAGAATAGGATAGGATAGGACAGGATATGATAGGATTAGAATAGAATAAAGTCTGGATGTCGGACTTTAAACAGGGAATACACCAGCCTGAGTTTCCCTTGCTAAAGAAATAGCAAAGGCTGAGTGCGAAGGGCATCCACTCGTAAAATGTGTAGCCAAAACCAAATGTCAGCCCAAAGCAATCACCCTAGTTAGGGCTGATTGAGAGCCCGTAGTATGCCTCTCATCAGATGGGCGAGAAGAGACACAATACTTCCCATTTAGGTGCTGGGTCAACAAGAGATATCTAATGTATCACTTTGCCCTGTGTCCTCTTCAGTTATTCAGTCTAAGCACCGTCCCTCGCTACTCAATGATACCGGAGCTGTTCCACTATAATAATACAGAAGAGGAAGAAGATTGTTATTGTGTGGACCCACCCTGTATTGATAACCTGTTCTACACGGCCGATTGTTTCCCAGGTAAGCGGGGGGGTCGCGGGTTCGATTCCGGGGCTTAGCGCGTCTGCCTTGTAAGCGCTAGGTCGCGGGTTCAATTCCCGCCCGGGGCGAACTTTATCCTCAACAGTGATAATGTTCGTTTTCGGAAAGGCTGGTTTTCTCCTATCCTGTCCTCTTTCTCCCTTCGATTTCTGGACAATAAATACAACCGGTGCTACAGTTCTCTCAATCAAACTTCTTCATTTTTTTTCACTCTTTATGTTCACCTTTATGGTTTTAACTGTTGGAAAATGTTTCTCTTGTAATTTTCATCATTAACCCTTTCTTCTTTGTTCACCAGGTCCCATTGTATTTTCGTACAAATACTTCTACGGGGTGAACCGGACGCATTTGAAACATCTGTCCCCTCTCCCGGGACGATAAGACCATAGCAGTTACAGTTCCCTCTGTCAAACCTCTTAAAAATAATCAATTGTGATCTATTCTTGCTATTTTGGCAAAATTTCATAAATACAACCGGTGCTACAGTTCTCTCAATCAAACTTCTTCATTTTTTTTCACTCTTCATGTTCACCTTTATGGTTTTAACTGTTGGAAAATGTTTCTCTTATAATTTTCATCATTAACCCTTTATTCTTTGTTCACCAGGTCCCATTGTATTTTCGTACAAATACTTCTACGGGGTGAACCGGACGCATTTGAAACATCTGTCCCCTCTCCCTGAACCGGGGGACTGGAGAACCTACTTTGAAATCCACCCTGTAAGTACATATTTTATAAAACTGTCATCTCGTAGTCCCTCTAAGATTTTGATCTGATATAAGTTTCAAAACTTTTTTTCTATTGTCATTTTTGTATAAAGGGTTAGTCCCGTAAATAAATAAATAAATTTGCAATCGGATTTCGATTGGAAATATGTATTTTGTCTCTTGACTATCTGGTGTTCTCGTGTTGACCCAGCACCCAAATGGGAAGTATTGTGTCTCTTATCGCCCATCTGATGAGAGGCATACTACGGGATCGGCACGCTACACCGACCAAATGATTCGAACCAGGACCTTCTGCATGGCAAGCAAGTGCGTTACCTGTGGGTTAACCGTGCCCCGAAATACACCCTGTAAGTATTCCATAAAACTGCCATTCCGAAATAGGTATGTCGTCCCTCTAAGGTTTTGATCTGATATAAATTTCAAATTTGCAAAGGTATTTCGACGGCAAATATGTATTTCAACGGTTGATTTTCTGATATTCTCGTGTTGACCCAGTACCTAAATGGGGAGTATTGTGTCTTTTCTCGCCCATCAGATGAGGGACATACTACGAGATGTGCATGCTACACCGACCAAATGATTCGAACCAGGACCTTCTGAATGGGAAGCAAGTGCGTTACCTGTCGGTTAACCGTGCCCCTGAGGTAAAATTTGTTTAATCGTCGAAATAAAACTTTGAACTCGTTTCGCTGGATCAATAATCTCCCTTTCGCTCCCTCAGGCATTAGGTACCTACGGGATCGGCACGCGACACCGACCAAATGATGCGAACCAGGACCTTCTGCATGGCAAGCAAGTGCGTTACCTGTGGGTTAACCGTGCCCCTGACGTAAAATTTGTTTAATCGTCGAAATAAAACTTTGAACTCGTTTCGCTGGATCAATAATCTCCCTTTCGCTCCCTCAGGCACTCGGTACGGCCACAAGTTCAACCCAGAGGATACAACTCAACCTCCAAGTGCGAAAGGCCAAATTCTTCAACTATCCCTCCTTCTTCAAACATAGGACCATTTTGCCTGGGGTATATTTGGAACGGGTAAGTTAACCCTTTTGTAGCCCGTTCCCCAAAAGAATCGACTTATGAAAATCACTACCTACTTATAATATTAAATAGGTGAAGTAAAAAAATCAAATCTCAAATTCATTTTTTTTTTTTTAAGAGGTTTGACAGAGGGAACTCTAACTGCTATGGTCTTATCGCCCCGAAATCGAAGAGAGAAGGAAGACAGGATAGGAGCTTCCCAGGTAAGCGGGGGGTCGTGGGTTCGATTCCGGGGCTTAGCGCGTCTGCCTTGTAAGCGCTAGGTCGCGCGTTCAATTCCCGCCCGGGGCGAACTTTATGCTAAAGGGATAATGTTCGTTTTCGGAAAGGCTGGTTTTCTCCTATCCTGTCCTCTTTCTCCCTTCGATTTCTGGACAAAATAAATACAACCGGTGCTACACTTCTCTCAATCAAACTTCTTCATTTTTTCCACTCTTTATGTTCACCTTTATAGTTTTAACTGTTGGAAAATGTTTCTCTTATACTTTTCATCATTAACCCTTTATTCTTTGTTCACCAGGTCCAATTGTATTTTCGTACAAATACTTCTACGGGGTGAACCGGACGCATTTGAAACATCTGTCCCCTCTCCCAGAACCGGGGGACTGGAGAACCTACTTCGAAATACACCCTGTAAGTATTCCATAAAACTGCCATTCCGAAGTAGGTATGTCGTCCCTCTAAGATTTTGATCTGATATAAATTTCAAATTTGCAATGGTATTTCGACGGCAAATATGTATTTCAACGGTTGATTTTCTGGTGTTCTCGTGTTGACCCAGCACCTAAATGGGAAGTATTGTGTCTCTTATCGCCCATCTGATGAGAGACATACTACGGGATCTTTTATCTGTTTTTATGTTTTTCTCACCTGGAAAATGATAAACTGGAGAAAGTAGCCGGGAAACCGGGAGCCCCTGATCGTGATACGAACCCTATGCAGGTAGATGATTGTGTACAGGGCCGCGTAAAACGCCACGGCCGAGTGTGCAGACGGGAACGAAGCCCTGGAAAAAATATATCAAGGATTCAAAATGAAATTCAAGCTAGTAAAATTCTAACGCTTCACCGTTAGTAGAGCTAAATCCCCAAATTAGTGACAAGGATACAAGTTAGTAGCCTTTCTAATTTCGTGTTGACCCAACACCTAAAGGTGTGTCCATACATAGTCGACCGGCCGTCGATCGATGTCGACTAAACCGTCCACACTGCCTCGACAGTATGGATTCACCTCGTCGATCGACGGCCAACTATGTTTAGACACACCTTAAGGAGGAAGTATTGTGTCTCTTCTCGTCCATCTGGTACTACGGGGCGGGCATGTTACGACACAGACCACTCGAGGCCAATGTAGCACTCACCTGGCCGACCTAATCAAGTTGAGGTCTGTGCCCAGACAGGTATAATTGGTAACAAAAGCATATCGATATTGCTCCAGGCTACAGTCTATGTTTGGCCGGCAAATCTCGAAGAAATGCGGCCGTAGACGGCCACAAAGGAATTTGGCTCCGTGCACTGTGATTTGAGCGAAACCAATGCCTGAAAGAAAAAAAGAATCCGCTTAAAAATCATGAAATGTTTTTATTTTATTGATAGGTTTGATAGAACGGCCCTTTACCCAACCAGAAGAGGGAGATTTTTCCAAAGCTCTTGATTAGAAACATAAGGAATAAAGAAATACATAGCGGACTTCAAGTATTTTAGGGCCGGCCTCCGGCCTTCTTGGACCCCCTTTTGGGCCCTAATGTTTCCTAATATTCAGTCCTTTTCCCTATTCTTCAGTCCTTTTTCATTCGATTTCACTTACCTAGCCAGAAGAGGGAGATGGTCCCAAAACTCTTGATCAGGAGGATGAGAAATACATAGCGGCCTGGAGGTTTGTTAGGGCCGGCCTTTGTGGAGGCCACTTTGGAGGTGTTCTGGCCGTACAGAATTTTGCATAGCTCACACACGAATATCTGGTGGAGAGAAGAAGAAGTGTTAGTTAGGTGGTTATTTAGATTTACTTATATAATAGAATATACCCTGTTTATCGTGCCAGAATGAGACTAAAAAGTCCTTTTCTTCCGCAGTCTAAACAAGAAATTGGTACCTACAAAACAGGTGTAAATTTTATAAAATAAAAAAACCATGCTTGAATTAAAAAAAAAAATCTGGTGTGAACATCACACGACTTTCCTCATCCTACTGAATGATGCTTATTTGGGTGTTCTCCTAACCTAACTTTTATAATATCTCTAACCGTTTTGTCGCTCTAGCTGAAAACCGCCAAAAAACGGTCGAAATCTGTCCAAAAGCGGTCAATATACCGCCAAGCGCAGCAACCATCTCAACCAAACGTTTAAAGTGGCAAAAAGGGGGCCCTCTTATCTTCGGCCCTGGTTTGGCTTTCAAGGTTCAAGGGCTTGTTGAGTGCACCCCTAATTTTGTTCTATAAAGGGAAACAACGTCCGTGGCCGAGTGGGTATCACACTAGGCTTGCAACCCGGAGGGCCCGGGTTTGATTCTCGGCAGAGTTGTAGTTTTTCAGCTCTGTGCTTGGAGTTCGGGGTGCACTCAGCCTAGTGAGGACAATTGAGTAGCTACTTTAATCGAGTGGCCAGTGGCGATATCACCAGTGTAAAATGATGATACGAGTGCATCTTTGTCACATTTGTGAGCTGCATACCAAATTTCAAGTCTCTAGCTCTTACCGTTCTCGAGATATTTTGTTTACAGACGGACAGACAGACACACAGACAGACAGACAGACACACACACGGACCAATGGCTGAAACTTTGGATTTAGGCTCTAGGGACCTCAAAACGTGTTTTGGCACTAAAATTTGACCATCGAAAATTTGACCCGATTACATTACTTTCCTTCCTATAGGATAAGGAAAGTAAAAAGACGAGAAACTCCCGTTTTGACCCGATTACATTACTTTCCTTCCTATAGGATAAGGAAAGTAAAAAGGACATTTATACTGCTCGTCAGTAAGAAGTTTCCCCCAACATCAGTAAGAAGTAAGATAGCACGCCTAGTTAGCTTAGTTGGTAGAGCGTCTGCCTTTTAAGCGCAAGGCCGCGGTTTCGATTTTCGCCCGGGTTGGATTTTATCATGAACCCCTACTGACCATACCTCGATCGAAATTGAACCCACGCTCTTCAGATTACCAGGCGAGCGGCTAACTACGGCACTGTCTAGTAGAGATTTTTTGCCCCTCACCCGGGTCTTGGATGCGCCACTAGTTAAATCACCTAAAGTACTTTACCGTGGGAGAATACCTCCCTATCCGGGACCCTATAAGACCCTATCCACACAAGACCCTAATATAACCTATCTACAAATCTACATTAAATACTCACACCCTTAGGATACCTAAATGTGAATGGGTGTTAATTTTGTGTTTGTTTATTGTTAGATGTGTGTTTGAGGGTAGATTTATTGTGTCTCAGAGTCTCAGAATTACAGGGTGTCTCAGAGTTTACGCTTGTTTCTGTTCAGGGTGGAATTATTGTGAACAATGACAGGGTGTCCCAGAATTTGTGGTTACGGGGGGTCGGGAGTTTTCTCCGAGACAGCTTGTCGGAAGAAATTGGACAGCGTAAAAGAACTAAGCATACATGCTTGTCACAAATGTCGTTCCCTGCTTAATGCACTACGCTAAATATTATGACTTGACTTGGACTCGAACCACCAACCTCCAGATCCAAAGTACAACGCGTTAACAATTGGACCACTGAGGTTGGTTACTTAATACTTACTATAATATTGGGTAGAGACAGAGATATACAGGCCAGGAGACCGGTGCTAACTGTAGACTCTTTGAAGGGGTATCGAATACTGGTATCCGAACAGAAGAACCCCTGTTTCGAAGGCTGTCCGAACACTGCCAACAGGAGAACCGTGAAGCCCACTGGGAAACAAAAAGAAACGATTATCTAATATCTATTATTATTATTATTATTATTTTGTAATTTGTAATTATACCGACAAATTTCCCTAAAACAAAATATTCTAACCAATGTGATTTCTCAATTTTTAAGCTTTAAGATACCATGTAATTTACTTACAGTAGGTATTAATTACACTATGCGCATTTCGATCATTGGATCATCATCAAGTAGGTATGTCAAAATCACATAGATCATGGTATCTCAAGGCTGAAAAATTGGGAAATCACATTGACTGATCTTAGGTACCATAAGTTTTGTACAAAACAATACAGAATATTCTACATATAGGTAATGAAAATGATAAAAAGATTTTTTTTTCCTTTTTAAGAGAACTGTAACTGCTAAGGTCTTATCGTCCCGAAATTGAAGAGAGAAGGAAGACAGGATAAAAGAAAGCCAGCCGTTTCGAGAACGAACCTTATCTCTTCATGAAATCCGCCCCGGGCGGGAATCAAACCCGCAGTCTAGCGCTTACAAGGCAGACGCGCTACCAAGCTAACTAACTAGGTTGGCTTTTTTAGAATGATGTGTACCTACCCACAATGAAACAACTGCTACATTAAACTCGTGTGGTCATTCTATCTCGCAGTACGATCAATTAAAAACCCCTCTAAAATATGCAAGAACGAAAATAATCTTCTTTGTTCTAAAACTCTCCAGTGGGTAATAATACTAATAATGGGTATCTACATTTGGATTTTTAATTTGTACTGTCCCAGACCCTATAAAGCTCTACAATGAGGCCCTAGATATTCCTAGAGAATACCTAATTGACTCTATCTAGGCAGACCCGAATGGGGTGTGTAGATCTATTAGGGATTCTAGTGAATGGGGGAGAGGAGGGATTGAGAGGGAGCTTAATTAGATTTTATTCCTCAATTTGAGTTGCAAAATTAGCTAATGAACAAACATGTAAAAAAAGTCCCTCATAAGTAATTCTTTTTTTTAAGAGGTTTGACAGAGGGAACTGTAACTGCTATGGTCTTATCGTCCCGAAATCGAAGAGAGAAGGAAGACAGGATATTCCTTTTTTTGGGAACCCCTTAATCAAAGCTTAGAACACACACGTTAGCTAATCAAGTGACAACACAAATGCCGGAAGTTAAACATTAATGAAGTGTATCTATAGGTACAAAATAACCCACTAATGATTTGTGTATTGCAGCGATTCTCAACCGGGGGCGCGCTAAAGACGCTCCTGGGGTATGCGAAAAAGATTGTGTAATGGTGGACAAAAGAATAACAAAAGCGAATTTCGAAAGCTTATCAATGGAGCATAGTTAAAAAAGGCACTGAATTTTGACCTTAAGTTACTGAAGTAGTGAATTTTTTCAAAGGGTAGGTAGGTACCTACTCAGTGTTTTTAGACCTCAGAAGTAGACATCAACTCAGGTACGGGTACCCGGTACTCATTATGATGGTGCCTGGGGTTCGTGAGATTAACCCGGGTACCTAAGGGGTACGCGGGCGAAAAAAAGGTTGACAACCGCTGGTCTATTGGGAGTTACGGGAACTGGGACCAAGGCCAAAACAGAGATAGGAAGATGAGGAACTAAACTAAGCCAGCTTAGTTAGCTTGGTTGGTAGCGCGTTGTAAGCGCTGGGCCGCGGGTTCGATTCCCGCCCGGGGCTGCTTTTGTCCTGAGGGGATAAGGTTCGTTCTCGGATCGGCTGGCTTTCTCCTATACCGTCTTCCTTCTCTCTTCGATTTCGGGATGATAAGACCTTAGCAGTTACAGTTCTCTCTATCAAAGAGTCAGATGGGTGATAAGAGACACAATACTTCCCTTATTTAGGTGCTGAGTCAACACGAGAACACCCATGAAAATACGTATTTTCCATTGAAATACGAGAGCATTTTTTTTTTGCTGTGGGATTCGAACCCAGGACCTTGTGCATGGCAAGCTCCCATTTAGGTGCTGGGTTAACACGAGAATACCAGAAACCAACCTACTGAAATATGTGACATCGAAACACGAAGGACAATTTTTGTCGACTATGCGATTTGAACAAAGCGTAAGAACAATTAAGTAAAAATATACTTACGACAGAGGATGAGAAACGTGTGCCACCTTACAGTTGGCCACCACGACCGATGTTTCAAAACACGAAGGACAATAAATTTTTGTCGACTATGCGATTTGAAAAATGCGTAAGAACAATTAAGTAAAAATATACTTACGACAGAGGATGAGAAACGTGTGCCACCTTACAGTTGGCCACCACGACCGATGTTTCTTAACCGGAGTGTCCTTGGCCATTGAGATCCTTTAGAATACCGGTATCTAAAATTCTACATAGGTACCTACATGAAATACACGAACAAATCTTGGAGGGTTTCAATTCAAACTCAAACAAATGTCATATTGTGCAAAAAAAAAAAAAAAAAAAAAAAAAAAAAAAAAAAAAAAATTACAGTAAATTTTGAAAAAAAAAAAAAAAAAAAAAAAAAAAAAAAAAAAAATAGGTACAAACACAAGATACAAAATAAACCAAATGGATGAACCAGAAGTAAGTAGGTAATCGTAGGTACTTATAAGTAGGTACAAATATTTAGGTAGAGGATTAATCAAATAACTTCAAAATGTCAATTTGTCAAAGTAAAAAAAAAACACGCAAATTAGAAATAAATACCTAGATCTAGGTAGATCAATTTATAATTAATTAATAAATAAAATAATTCAATTCTCTTCACTGTCACGATTTAATTCACGAAAAATAAACTCTCGTACACAAATGTTAATGTTTGGGACGTCCCTCAAAGATACAGCATTCATTCAAACTGAAAAAAAAAAAAAAAAAAAAAAAAAAAAAAAAAAAAAAAAAAAAAACCAGTAAAACATCAAAACTCTGTTCCGTGTTGATTTATGCCGGGCGTCTCTTCAAACTATTGACGTAGGTTTTTTTTTTTTTAAGAGGTTTGACAGAGGGAACTGTAACTGCTATGGTCTTATCGTCCCGAAATCGAAGAGAGAAGGAAGACAGGATAGGAGAAAGCCAGCCGTTCCGAGAACGAACATTATCCCATCAGGATAAAATCCGCCCCGGGCGGGAATCGAGCCCGCGGCCTAGCGCTTACAAGGCAGACGCACTACCAACTAAGCTAACTAGGCTGGCATAAGTAATTCTTCCATTTCAATTAGGTACTTATTAGTAAAAAAAGAGGTTTGATAGAGAGAACTGTAATTACCTACTGAGGTCTTATAGTCCCCAAAGCGAAGAGAGAAGGCGAATGGGATAGAAAGCTAGCCTTTCCGAGGACCTTATCTGTTTAGGATCTAACCCGCAACCTAGCGCTTAATACAAGGCAGGCACGTTACCTTCCAACCTACGAACTAGGCTGGAGGACTAGGGTAGGTTTATCTGTTTGGGATAAAGCTCGGCCCCAGGCGAAAATCGAACCCTCCATTGCTTACGAGGCAATCTAACGAGGCTGGCAAAGGGGACCTTTGTAGCATCTTCTTATACTCACAATTCAAAAGCATCGCGTACTCTGGGTCTAGGCACTAAACAGAACTAAGAAGAACACTACTGTTGGAAAAACTCCAACTAAAACCGATTCAAGGAACTGCCCAGACTAAAACTTGGTAAGTACATGGACTTTTTAATTTTAGATCGCTATATTTAATGTTCAAAAGAACCGAAGGTTTTGAGTCAGTGCTGTCTTCGGATCACAGTCACTAGAAAGTTTTTCAAACATTAAGGTGGGTCCAGACTTGTGCAATGCAACGTGCAATGCAATGAAATTCGTTAGTTTGGACGTGTTTGAGAAAGTTGCAGCAAAGTTTTTTGAACATTGCAGCAAACGTTTGTGGGTATCCGAGAGGTTGGCGGTTTTCTGGCGAATGTCTTTGATGTGCGTTGCACTAGTTTGGACGTGTTTGCAAAGCATCGTGCAATGCAATGCAAATGATGTACCTACTATAGGCCATTACTAGTTGAGTATCGGTACAAAAATTCTCGGATACATGAAAAACCACTATAGACCATTACTAGTTGAGTTTTGAGATTTATCGGTACAAAAATTCTCGGATACATGAAAAACGTTCGCATTCGTCAGATTTGATTTTACGTGCAACGTGCAATGCAAATGCTTTGCACGTTGCATTGCACAAGTCTGGACCCAGCATTACGTGTTCAAACGGAGTCGGCGTTTTTTCTCAGCCTCTCAATCAGTCTTACTAGGGTGAATGCTTTGGGGACACATTTGTTTTTGCCCTTTGCGCTCAACCTTTGCCATTTTTCTTCGGCAAGGGAAATTTCGGGCTGGAAATCTTGAACAAGAATGCAAAAAGAACTGAAACCTACATAGGTATTAACATTACCTACAGAGTCGATAAGTAGGTGTACAAAATTACAAATTTTAAAACCTACTGCGACCTAACCTACCTCTTGAGAAGTAATTTTACAGCATTTTGATTTCTGATTTAAAAAAGAAAGAAAAAATCGCGTTTGTTTTTTTCAAAAGAGACAAAAGTTTCGTCATCATAATAATGTAAATGAACTTTGCCGTAAAGTTGGGAAAATGTTTCTGCAATGAAGTTACGTTCCCATGTGTCCCAGGCACGAGAAAAGGTCTTACTCCTCGGACCTATAATTGAATCACATGTGACAGAGTTTGAGAATGCTCCGAGAATGCTCCGAGAATGCTAGGAGGCTGTTTGGGCATTGTCTTCGAGCTTGATCAGAAGTTAACATTAGAATATGAGATTGAAGTATGTATTGTTCAACTGAGGGTCAAATCTTGTTAATGAGTGGGATTTGGGAGAAAGGATATAATAAAGGGAGATTTTTGATAAAAGTCACAAAGGGAACTGTGAAAACAGTGTGGGCTTAATCGTCCCGAAGTCGAAGAGGAAAGCAGGACAGGATAGGGGAAAACCAGGCGTTCCGAGAACGAACTTTATCTGTTTAGGGAAAAGTCCGCCCCGGGCGAGAATTGAACCTGCGACCTAGAGCTTACAATGCAGACACTCTACCCTCTAAGGTTCTAAGCGAACTAGACTTTCTGACCTATCTGTCTAGGATAAAATCCGCCCTGGGCGGGAATAGAACCCGCAACCCGGCGCTTACAAGACAGACGCGCTACCTTCCAAGTTAACTAGCTGTTAGATTTGTCTACTACTCTGACCTACATACAATAAGCATCTAAGATGATTAATAGTACCTATCTAACATTAGTCATGTCACATTTCAACTGAGATCAAGTTAGTAAGATCCTTGAACCTTGATTTATCCTGCCACGATGGTGTAGTGGTCAAGACGCTCACTTGGTAATAAGGAGGGCGTGGGTTCAATCCCAGCCGAGGTATGGAATTTTGTCCTCATATAATTTGAGAATCTGACCTCAGTAAAAGTAGTAGCCTACTGCTGGAGTAAAGGGACTTTTCAGTCCGGTGCGAGCAGTATAAATAAACACTTTTACTCTATTTTTTTTCTAGTTAAGCAAGGTCTTTTTACTGAACTGTTAGTTGTATGTATTATTCTTTAACCCATCAAATATACGAGACCTTGTTGCCACGTATGTATCCCCTGCGTAAAACATTATGAATGCGTATTTGGGTTTCATTTTGTTGGAAAAATATTTCGAATTACAATGAGTCAAATATTTGATTTGATTTCTTTTTTCCTTTTTATTGTAAACTCATAAACTGAAAAAAGAAGGAGGAGAAGGAGGAGGAGGAGGAGGAGGAGGCGGCGAAGAAGAAAAATGTCGAACAATCCTTCAATCCTTCTCCTTTATGAGAAAGTGTAAGTTTCTAATAAAAGAGGAAGAAGAAGAAGGAGGAGGAAGAGGAAAAGAGGGAGGAAGAGGAGGAGGAGAAGAAGAAGAAGAAGGAGGAGGAAGAGGAAAAGAGGGAGGAAGAGGAAAAGAGGGAGGAAGAGGAGGAGAAGAAGAAGTAGGAGGAGAAGAGGAAGGAGGAGGAGGAGAAAAAGAAGAAGTCCCATTTTTTACCCCTAACTTTTTGCAAACTTTTTTTTTCTCAAAATATGCAATCGCAATTTATTTTCCTACAAGGGAGTATTAAGTACGATCGGTATGTAAACTATGTCAATTCTTCACAACTTTTGTCGAGTGTGAAACAGCGATTGATCAGTTTTTCTGTTTCATTAATGATCGCGAAATAATTCTAAAAACAGTGTGGACCAGACCGTAAGGCATGGAGCACGTTGAGGGAAGGGACGAATTCAAAAATCTGATGAGAGACACAGTACGGATATATTTCACATTGCTACGGAATAAAAACGGCGGTGAAACACTCATCTTTTTATCAGAGAGAGAGAGAGAAAGAAAGAAAGAGAGAGATTGATTGATTAATATTTTCTTCTTTATTTAACAAGAAATGGTATATAATAAAATACATCTCCTAAGCTATTAGCTAACTTCTTGGAGATGGGCCTCTCTCCTTAACAATCATAAATTAACAATATCGTTGAGCCGTTCTGCTCACAGAAAAAAAGGGGGGAGAGAGAGAGAGAGAAACAGAAGGAGAGAGAAAGGGGAGATGAGACAGAGAGACATATATACAATCAAAGAGTAGTAAATTGATTTGAAATTAGAGCAAACGGAAAAAAAAGGAGAGGGAGAGAGAAAATTGTTGATAGAAAAAGACGGATGATGAGAGTGTGAGAGAGAAAAAGGGAGTTGTGTTCAGCAATGTTAGAGATAAGAGAGAGAGAGAGATAGAGAGAGAGAGAGAGAGGAGGAGATTTTTTTTTTTTTTTTTCACGAGAGTGATAGATTCAGATTCCGATGACAGTTAAATAAATATGAAAAAAACTGCCGTTTCATATCTACAGGATGTATAGATAGGTCATATACCTACCAATGTATAAAAAAAACGTATACAGTGTGTTTCAGAATCTGATAATAAAATCCCCTCCTATTCCCTATTCAAAACACAAAAAATATCCTATTTGTACTATTTTTCTGCTCTTCTTTTCTGCTCTTATTATTATTATTATTATTATTTTATATAATTAAGCAAGGTCTACTGTATTAACTATGTATTGTACAATGTTAAACCCATAAAATACACGAGACCTTGTTTCGACTGCTGGGGTAAAGGGACTTTTTAGTCTCATTCGAGCAGGATAAACAAGGTATATTCTATGATCTTCTTTGTTTACGTCTTTTCCCGTGTTCAGACGGGGTCGACGTTTTCCACCAGCCTCTCTCTCAATCATCCCTTTTGGTGATTACTTTTGGGCTGACATTTGGTTTTGGCTAATTTCTTTCAACCACACAGTAGGTATGTTGAAAGAGAGGGAGGAGGGAGGGTTTACTGATTTCTAAAATTCTATTCAGTCAAGTCTATTCTATTCTATGACCATACTTGTCATAATAATGAAAATAGTATCGCACACAAAAGAGCTCACATTCTTCACGCATACTAACACAGAGAAAAGAATTACTTCATTTTTTTACGAGAGAGAGAAAAAGAGAGAGAAGAGGAAAAAGAAAAGGAGGGTGAAGGAGAGAGAGAAGGACGGAAAGATAGAAAAAAAGAGAGGGGAAGAAAGGGAGAAGTAGAGAGGGGAGAGAGGGAGAGAGCGTCAGAGAGAGAGAGAGAGAAAGAGAGAAAGAAGGAGAGAAAGAAGGAGAGAAAGAAGGAGAGGGAAAGAAAGAGAGGGAGAAGGACAGAAATAGTGGGATAAGGAGAGGAGAGAAAGAGGGACAGAAAGAAAGAGGGGAGAAGTAGAGAGACAGAGAGAGAGAGAGAGAAATAAAGAGAAGGAGGAAAGGAGAGAAGGGGAGGGGAGGGAAAGAGATAGAAGGAGAGAGGGAAAGACAGGAAGGAGGGAGGAGAAGGAGAGGGAGGAATAAAGAGGGGACACATAAAATGTTTTCTTATCTCTTTCTAAAAAGCAGAGCACAAAGGAAAAAAAACTGCTTCTTTTGTGCTACTCGTATATCATGGACTTTCCTCTGGCATTGAGTGACCCTAAAGCTATTGTGTTGG
Organism: Diaphorina citri; assembly: GCF_000475195.1. Taxonomy (NCBI): domain Eukaryota; kingdom Metazoa; phylum Arthropoda; class Insecta; order Hemiptera; family Psyllidae; genus Diaphorina; species Diaphorina citri. The sequence continues at coordinate 48,420 of NW_007379512.1, forward strand.
GATTTGCCTGATTTAAATGAACTCCCTCAGTCAGAGGCGATAGCACGGTGCACCAGTTCTCAAAGGGGCACTGAAGTTAAGCAACGTTGCGCGTGGTTAGTATCCGAACAGGTGACCATCTGAGTAATTGCGTACCTACTGCTGGCTTTTCCTGGTCCTAGTCGGGCTGGGTGTGGTTTTAATGTGAGTTAATCGCCGAATGAAGAGTAATACCCTCGTCATAAACACCTTAGCACTTATACAGTGTCGGGATTTTTCCTGATTTAAATGAACTTGGCCGCGGGTTCGATTCCCGCCCGGGGCGGATTTTATCCTGATGGGATAATAGGAAAGAGATAGAAGGAGAGAGGGAAAGACAGGAAGGAGGGAGGAGAAGGAGAGGGAGGAATAAAGAGGGGACACATAAAATGTTTTCTTATCTATTTCTAAAAAGCAAAGCACAAAGGAAAAAAAAACGGCTTCTTTTGTGCTACTCGTACATATATCATGGACATTCCTCTGGCATTGAGTGACCCTAAACCTATTGTGTTGGGATTTGCCTCTGATTTAAATGAACTCCCTCAGTCAGAGGCGATAGCACGGTGAAAGCACCAGTTCTCAAAGGGTCACTGAAGTTAAGCAACGATGCGCGTGGTTAGTATCCGAACAGGTGACCATCTTTTTTTTTAGAGGTTTGACAGAGGGAACTGTAACTGCTATGGTCTTATCGTCCCGAAATCGAAGAGAGAAAGAAGACATCTGATACTACGGGACGGGCGTGTTACGACACAGACCACTCGAGGCCAATGTAGCACTCACCTGGCCGACCTAATCAAATTGAGGTCTGTGCCCAGACAGGTATAATTGGTAATAAAAGCATATCGATATTGCTCCAGGCTACAGTCTATGTTCGGCCGGCAAATGTCGAAGAAATGCGGCCGTAGACGGCCACAAAGGAATTTGGCCCCGTGCACTGTGATTTGAGCAAAGCCAATGCCTGAAAGAAAAA
>NW_007379513.1:0-49689 GCF_000475195.1 Diaphorina citri
GGCAAAAAAAAAAAAAAAAAAAAAATTCTCACAAGGTTGAGTGCATCCTTTACCTACACAGCAGTATGTTACACCCTTAGCAGGTACTCATCCAAATACCAAGCATGCACAACATGGCTTATCTCCAGTGATATCTTGGGAACTAGTGCTTTCAATAGTCTACTTTTCTCAAGTTTTACTTAGTTTTACTTAAGTAAAACAACTAACACCCATATTTATGCTGGCTCTTAAGTTCGTGCTAAGCATAATCTCAAGGCATTTGATTGGTCAATTTTGACTTGAGACTGATCTAAGAACGATCATTCTTGTTCATAAATACGAGTGTAAGAGTCTCTATAGTGTAGAGGTAATTAGGCTTTCTCAAGACCATGTGGTTTGAAACTGGCATTTTGAATTCTCTCTTTTGTACCCCCCTCTTATGTACCTATATGACTAATCAATTTTAATTTTATTGATTGGTTATTATTTTTACAGGTGGAGTCATGTCATGAAATTTATCTAGGTGAAATAATCGGGGAACGATGTTTGTGACAAGCATTTAAATATGCTTAACACAATTAAAATTCCTTTTTTTTTTTTTACAGGTGGAGAGGTTCCAGTAACCAAACTATCAGCCCTTCAGAAAGTCCTTCAAAGTGATTTCTTCAACTGTGTACGAGATGTATATGAACATGTGTATGAAACTGTTGACATCCAAGGTAGTATAGGGGTAACCATCTGAACCACTAAGATTTCACTTACCTACCACTCCCTTCCTTCCTCCCAACTCCTCTAAAATATTTACTAATTATGTTTTATTCAGTAGTTTAAATTTAAAGCTAACTCAGAAAAAGGACACCTTCAGGGATCCCCAAAGGCCCAAAAATCATCCTTCATGATCTAAAATATCTACTAATTATGTTGTATTTAGTAGTTTAAATTTAAAGCTAACTCAGAAAAAGGACACCTTCAGGGATCCCCAAAGGCCCAAAAATCATCTGAATTTCCAAAGGCACCCTGATTGGCTCTGGCAGATGTGAAACATAAGAGGGAAGAATCTATTAAATACCTAGAAAAGTATAAAGAAACAAAGAGAAAGACTGTCTCAAAGTTAATGCAATGGCAGTATAGAGATGGGTATTTTCATGTCTTCCTATGATAAAAAAAAAAACAACCTAGACCTAGTACCAGTTAAAAAAAAAGAAAAAAAAAATACATATTATTTAGTTATACCTATGCATTTAGGTTCACCAGATGTGCGCGCTTCTGCCACAGCCAAAGCAACAGTTGCCGCTTTTGCTGCAAGCGAGGGTCACGCCCATCCACGCGTTGTAGAACTGCCCAAAACTGACGAAGGTCTAGGCTTCAATGTCATGGGCGGTAAAGAGCAGAACTCTCCCATCTACATTTCCCGTATCATCCCTGGGGGTGTGGCAGACAGACATGGAGGCTTGAAGCGGGGAGATCAGTTGCTCTCAGTGAATGGTGTGGTAAGTGATCACGCGTCGTCGGTCGTAACTTTGGAAATAAATGGAACTCCAGCCTTAAATGATACCATCTTTTATAGGCCTTTTAATATGTAGGATAATGTAGGTACTGATAATATGTAGATGGAAAGGTGTAGTTTGCATCTATCAAGTGTGCCGGGAAGCACGAACATGAAGAGTTCGAAGCGACGCGACGCCTGGCCTATGTTAACAGGAAACAGAGTTTTGAAAATTTTCGGTATCTTCAACCGTACCACATCAGTATGTCTACAAACGATAATTTTTTTATCTTCTGAAGTTATGAATGGTATACTGCCCTGGCACCTTAAGGTACGTTTAGATCTTATCTTATTTTGTACCTACCTACTCAAAAAAAGAAAGAAAAAAAAATGACATTTTTCCTTTTCTTCCAGTCGGTTGAAGGTGAAGATCACGGAAAAGCTGTAGAGCTATTAAAGCAGGCACAGCGATCTGTCAAGCTTGTTGTACGATACACACCCAAAGTTCTGGAGGAGATGGAAATGAGATTCGACAAGCAAAGAACGGCGCGAAGGAGACAGCCCCCCAGTCAGTAGATAAAGTAAGATGCATGAGTATGAGAGAAAGAGTATGGGAAAATAAAAGAATAAGTGAATATGCATTTCATTTAGTAGTAATGTCCATGTGGCCGAGTGGTCAAAAGCACTGACCACTGAATGTTGATCGATAAGTAGTAGGGTCGAATCCCTTCCGGCCCGAAAATTTTCCCACCAATATTTTTTTCCCCCCGTTTATGTATAGTTTTAGAAAGTTTGTCCTGAACAAATCCTGTATTTAATACCAAGCGTTTCTTGAGTACAATCTGAAAGAGTTTTTAGCGGGTGCTCTTGTGTCAATATCTACGAGTATAACCAAATTCCTACACTCGTTTCCTTAAATTTTCATATTGATTTCCCTGAATTTTCATACTCGTTTGACATCTAGCTATTTTCATGTTAGGTACTTATGTAATTATTCATTTTGCACTCTAGAATAGTAAATGTCTTTATTTATTCGGTTTTGCACAAATTCATCCGTTTCTTGTTCCTTTTAACTCGTAATAACTACTTGCAGAGATTTAAGAACTGCCTTCATTTGTAGATGAAATCTAGAACTCCTTTTACCCCCTCATTAGTCTTCGTTTAGGTAGGAAATACAACGCGAATATTTACAAATTTGATTTTTATGCTTTATTTTACAGTATTGTTAGTTTTTAGTAAGATTAATTATGACGTTAGATCAACATTCACGCTGTTCGCCATGTGCACAAAAGTGCAAACTTTTACACTACACTATTTCAGAAGAATACATTATTTATACATATTTATAGATAGATACATACATATTAGATTAATTTTTATTTAAAAATGTGTTCTATGTATATCCCAGATATTTGTTTCAAAATAATCTTGTGGATGTCTTTTATTTTTATATTTCAAAAGAAAAAGAATACATTATTTATACATATTTATAGATAGATACATAAATATTAGATTAATTTTTATTTAAAAATGTGTTCTATGTATATCCCAGATATTTGTTTCAAAATAATCTTGTGGATGTCTTTTATTTTTATTTAATTATTTATTGCAATTCTATTAGATTAATTTATTATCAACAAATTTTATTATATTTAAGTAATAATATAAATACATAGTAGGTACATATTACACAAATACTAAAACGGTCTTTCTTGATTGCTTTATGGCATTTGTATTAGACAAGGTTTGTCAAGTTAGGTGTCCCGAATCTCAATAACTTTGTGTGTTTACGATTTATAATTTATTCAATGCTACATTAATTACAATCAGGCAGACTAAAATTAATTTTACAATAATTAAAACGACAGTCGGGAAGAACGCGTAAAAATGAAATCTCAAAGGCAAAATTATGAACAGGGTGATTATCATGAAAACAAGAGTTAACACTAATATCAAAAATAATTTGAATTTTAAAGGCAAAAGCGATTTCACTTGTGGAAAATGTAACAATTTAACAAATCTGAAAACGAGAAGAAGTGTGAGTACCGCTAGACATATGTGATAGGTGCGATTTAAAGTCAAACAGTGACTAAAACTAACGAATTGTTTGAACTGAATCTTATCGTTTGACTACAATCAGGCAGACTAAAATTAATTTTACAAATAGTAAAACGACAGTCGGGAAGAACGCGTAAAAATGAAATCTCAAAGGCAAAATTACGAATAAGGTGATTATCATGAAAACAAGAGTTAACACTAATATCAAAAATAATTTGAATTTTAAAGGCAAAAGCGATTTCACTTGTGGAAAATGTCGTCAAGTTATGTGTCTCGAATCTCAATAACTTTGTGTGTTTACGATTTATAATTTATTCAATGCTACATTAATTACAATTAGGCAGACTAAAATTAATTTTACAAATAGTAAAACGACAGTCGGGAAGAACGCGTAAAAATGAAATCTCAAAGGCAAAACTACGAATAAGGTGATTATCATGAAAACAAGAGTTAACACTAATATCAAAAATAATTTGAATTTTAAAGACAAAAGCGATTTCACTTGTGGAAAATGTAACAATTTAACAAATCTGAAAACGAGAAGAAGCGTGAGTACTGCTAGACATATGTGATAGGTGCGATTTAAAGTCAAACAGTGACTAAAACTAACGAATTGTTTGAACTGAATCTTATCGTTTGAGTCAGTTTGTTTACTTGATTGATAATATTTCAACGTCTTCGATAGACAATTCCCGTATTTATAATATTGAACTAACGTAGCTATTGTGAACATTAGAATCAGTAGGTCATATAGAATGTTCTTGCTGAGAAGACCATAGCGGGTCAAATGTATCAGTTGAAACACGTATAAAATGATGAGCAATGCAAAGAGTATGCTTTGAGTCAGTTTGTTTACTTGATTGATAATATTTCAACGTCTTTGATTGACAATTCCCGTATTTATAATATTGAACTAACGTAGCTATTGTGAACATTAGAATCAGTAGGTCGTATAGAATGTTCTTGCTGAGAAGACCATAGCGGGTCAAATGTATCAGTTGAAACACGTATAAAATGATGAGCAATGCAAAGAGTATGCACTTGAATCTAATTTCAAATATTTCAAAATCGGCACTTGTGATCAATTTCATTATACCAATCTGTAAAAAAAATCAAAGATAATGACGTCAGTGGATTTATGTTTAAATTGTCACTAGGCACTGAGCCACTCAGTGAGAATTTCAATTTGTAGGGTCATGCAATGTTTCCTGTAAGGATTCCTTGCTAAGAATAATAATATTTTCTTTTTCCAAACCTTGTTTTAATGTACTGTAGTAATCCACGGGCTGGGGTAGTGCTTTGATCAAACTACACCTCGGATTTACCACGAATACCAACCTCTGAATCAGTCATATAGTTGTGACTTCCTAGTCTTTCAATCATAAGAGACACAGCTATAATGGCATTGATGTTCGGATTATAGAGAGAACATTCAATAAAAGTAACTCGTGTCCGCTCATCCAACCACTTGTGAATAATCATCTGACTTAACCCTTGTGCCATGTTGGACTCCGAACTACCCAGATCCTTAACGTAGCCTCCTCCATTGTAAATGATATTAGTTCTGGGACCTGTGGGATAACAATGAATAGTGTAGGTAATGTAGGTATAAGTGATTTTATTTATAGTCATTTCAAAGATTGTCCCTGGCCATCCAAAGGGGCAACAGCCTGAGCATCAGGAGTACTCCCCCTCTGTTCCAAGAATTTTATGAATATTTTATTCCTTTTCTTAGTTGAAATTACAAATTGAGTCTATACTTTGATACAAATAGAGGAATGAAAACATACATACGTCCTACGTAATAGGTACCTATGTACATATATAAATGTAGCTCGTGTATAAAGTTGAATTTCTTACCAGATCTAGTAGCTGTGTTGGTTATTTCTTCAGATTGATACATATATAAATGTAGCTCGTGTATAAAGTTGAATTTCTTACCAGATCTAGTAGCTGTGTTGGTTATTTCTTCAGATTGGTACAGCCATGGATTTTTAACAAGTGGTAGACTCAAGTCAGTTGCTTCTTCGATTTCAGTTTCATCAGTCTTAGCCGTCATCCAGTTGCCTTCATAGCTATCAGTATCCTCAGACATTGGACTAATATTGTCATTACAACTTGTTTTAAACTCGGAAAAGTATTTGGAAACTCGGCAACTGTTTGGTTTTACTCGTTGCTGACGAATTCTGAGTACACTGATGAGTTTAGTATTGTAAAGATCGATTTGATGTTCAGTAAGGGGATGAGTAGTTTTTGTATCAGTCCGTGGTTTTATATCAATGTTCGAAGTATTCACTTCACTCTGGGATTTTCCTGTGGTATGTTTTGATTGTCCTGTATTAGTTTTGGCATCATAATGAATCTTTGAACTGTCCATTGCGGTTTTGATAGACTCAATTGTATCCTTCAAGCTGTCGATAATTTTAGGAGATTCTTTAGGTTCAATTTTCACTGTCGACGCATTTTCAACTATCGATTTAATATTTGGTTTATTTTTTTCCGAAGTTTTTGTGCCTTTCGTTTTACCTTTGGTTTTCACTGCATCTTTGTTGAACTTTATAATATCAATTACTTTTTTGTCATTCAAGCGTCTTGTACTTTTCTTAGAGCTCATAACTATCGATTTAATATTTGGTTTATTTTTTTCCGAAGTTTTTGTGCCTTTGGTTTTCACTGCATCTTTGTTGAACTTTATAATATCAATTACTTTTTTGTCATTCAAGCGTCTTGTACTTTTCTTAGAGCTCACTGCAGTATTGATTTTATCGTTTTTATGTACGTCAGGTGTTACAGAATATAAAGCTGGTAAAAGTGTTGTACTCAAGAATTCATACAAAGTTTTTTGATTTCGAATATCACGAAATGAAATTCCATTTGGAGATTTCGCAGAAAGCAAAGCGTGTTCATAGAATTTCGTACTATAATATGTCATGGAAATAAAATTGAAATCAATGATTGTGAAAATTATGATTAGGCCCAACATACAAATAAGAAAGTCACGCACTTTTCTGTATTGTTTATCCTCCCTCTGTTTATATTCTCGGGCAATGCATGTTTCTTTTGCTGTAAATGGTCTGTAAATCGATTTCTGGCGATTCAAGTTGACCAAATCAATATACTCTGGATCTCTTTCTTGCCAAATTTTAAATTTCTCCTTGTAAAATTCGGAATTGACATAGTAGAGATCGTAGATATTGACACAAGAGCACCCGCTAAAAACTCTTTCAGATTGTACTCAAGAAACGCTTGGTATTAAATACAGGATTTGTTCAGGACAAACTTTCTAAAACTATACATAAACGGGGGGAAAAAAATATTGGTGGGAAAATTTTCGGGCCGGAAGGGATTCGAATTGATAGTAAATATGTGAAAGATGTCCCATTGAAAAGTGTGACAGATGTCCTATGGAATAGTGAAGAAATTGAGGAGAAATGTGAAAGAATGCGAGAGAAATTAGTTCGGTGGATTGAAGAAGAAAAGAGTAGCAATGAGACTGAAGAGAGAAAAGAAAAAATTAAAACCTCTAGAAGTCGAAGTTGTTCTTGGAAAAACGAAAGTACTGCGGAATGTTCAAAACCAACGGCCAGGGAAAAGAACAAAAGCTGCGGTGGCTACATATGGAGTAGCCAGAATAATGAACCCGAAGTAATTGAAGATATTAACGTCTTAGCTCAGAAATATGTGGAACAAGATGATATTTGTGCTAGAAACATATTCAGAGACATTAGTCAACAGATGAGTTGTGACAGAGAAGAAATCAATCAATTGAGAAAACGATATCATTCCTGTAACAGAGACAAGGTCGAAGGAAATAATGGAACAAATGACAGTAGGAATGAAGTGGAAAAGCTACCTCATAAGGAAGAAAATCAGAAAACTGAAGATGCGAAACAACTGAAATTCTGGAACCGTCAATTTTGGGAACCTCTCACTGTGGCTGCAAAACTCAGATCCTATATTTCTGATAAAGTTCTCAGTAAAGCTGTAATTGAACCTTTCTTCCCCACATCAATCGAAAAACGCGAGAAGTTTTTACCAAAAGGCAAAAAAAACAACTGAAATTCTGGAACCGTCAATTTTGGGAACCTCTCACTGTGGCTGCAAAACTCAGATCCTATTTATCTGATAAAGTTCTCAGTAAAGCTGTAATTGAACCTTTCTTCCCCACATCAATCGAAAAACGCGAGAAGTTTTTACCAAAAGGCAAAAAAGCGTGGTACAGACTGGCTTGGACATTACTTGTTATAAACATTGTGGTTTCTGCGTACCTCATAATATTGTATGGACTAAAGTTTGGAAGAACAAAGGCCATGATTTGGGTGACGACCACTGTTTTGGGTAAGTATTAATAGTGACTGAGATTTATAAAGAATTAACTAGATATTTAGTGAGCAATCCCAACTAGATATTTAGTGAGCAATCCCAAATCTCTGAAAGGGGGAAATCTAATTATTGTATTGTTTTTTCACATTCTCTTTTAGGTTTTGGTCAAGATTTTTTTCTGTCAACACCATTTCAAGTGATTTTATGGAGCTTTGTACTAGCCAAGTTCTACCAGAGAACACAAAAAACTTATCTCTACTATGTCAATTCCGAATTTTAGAAATCTCTGAAAGGGGGAAATCTAATTGTATTATTTTTTCACATTCTCTTTTAGGTTTTGGTCAAGATTTTTTTCTGTCAACACCACTTCAAGTGATTTTATGGAGCTTTGTACTAGCCAAGTTCTACCAGAGAACACAAAAAACTTATCTCTACTATGTCAATTCCGAATTTTACAAGGAGAAATTTAAAATTTGGCAAGAAAGAGATCCAGAGTATATTGATTTGGTCAACTTAAATCGCCAGAAATCGATTTACAGACCATTTACAGCAAAAGAAACATGCATTGCCCGAGAGTATAAACAGAGGGAGGATAAACAATACAGAAAAGTGCGTGACTTTCTCATTTGTATGTTGGGCCTAATCATAATTTTCACAATCATTGATTTCAAATTTATTTCCATGACATATTATAGTACGAAATTCTATGAACACGCTTTGCTTTCTGCGAAATCTCCAAATGGAATTTCATTTCGTGATAACCCTTCCTATTTTCACCATCGTGTTCCCCATGTTTATCACTTGCATCTTTTTCTTTCGAGTTTGAACTGTTATTTTGTTCTTTGTTCTCCTTGTTTTCAATTAATTCGTCTTCATCAACTACTTGTATAGTTTCTTTAATTTTACTTGTATCGGCGCGAGATTTTCCAAAACAAGCCCTCCCTATTTTCACCATCGTGTTCCCCATGTTTATCACTTGCATCTTTTTCTTTCGAATTTGAACTGTTATTTTGTTCTTTGTCCTCCTTGTTTTCAATTAATTCGTCTTCATCAACTACTTGTATAGTTTCTTTAATTTTACTTGTATCGGCGCGAGATTTTCCAAAACAATACATTATAATGCCCATGGTGATAAACTCCACCACCATACTTTCCCATCCGATAACTAAATCTCGTAATCGGTACTCGAAAAATTCATACGTTTCTTCGTCTGTTTCGGATTTTTCGTAAAACATCAAACTGATGACAAGTATTGTCATAATACCCGACACTACAATACTGAGCTTTTCAACACGAGTACCTGCAGTGCGAGGATGCCTGAAAGAGAAGTTGTGGAAAAATTCTTAGGGACATTTCAAGCTTGAACAAAAATTCTTGGGAACATTTCAAGCTTGAATAATCAATTAATTATTACTGTGCGAGAATTCTATTTTTCCAAATATTTAACTAATCGCCTATTTCTTCAATATTCACGAAGTTCCGCTAAATATAAATTACCTTCTTCTGAGTTCCTTTTGTTTTTGTAACATAATCCTAAAAAAATTCTTAGGGACATTTCAAGCTTGAACAAAAATTCTTGGGAACATTTCAAGCTGAATAATCAATTAATTATTACTGTGCGAGAATTCTTTTTTTCCAAATAGGTATTTAACTAATCACCTATTTCTTCAATATTCACGAAGTTCCGCTAAATATAAATTACCTTCTTCTGAGTTCCTTTTGTTTTTGTAACATAATCCTAAATTTCAACAAACAAAATCAAACCTTCCCATACATATTGCATCTCCTACCTTATGAGAAAACTAGCCGCAGGATGTTGCGAAAAATTCTTAGGGACATTTCAAGCTTGAACAAAAATTCTTGGGAACATTTCAAGCTTGAATAATCAATTAATTATTACTGTGCGAGAATTCTATTTTTCCAAATATTTAACTAATCGCTTATTTCTTCAATATTCACGAAGTTCCGCTAAATATAAATTACCTTCTTCTGAGTTCCTTTTGTTTTTGTAACATAATCCTAAATTTCAACAAACAAAATCAAACCTTCCCATACATATTGCATCTCCTACCTTATGAGAAAACTAGCAGCAGGATGTTGCTCTTGTATGGTAGACTTGACGTTTCTCTCCCACATCTTGGTCCAAATATTCCTCGGACCAACTTTATCGTGAGTCAACACCTCTGCTTCCAAGAACTCCTCATCTTTCAGCACTGCCAACCATCGCTGTACAAAGAACAAATACTTCTTCCTCGTTCCAATATCTCGAACTTCGACTTGGTCACAATACCAGTCGGGTCGTTTACCGGAATAATTCGACCAGAGCCGAATGCGCTTGATGTCACCCAAATGGTGCGGCGTCAACACCAAGAACCAATCGTCATTACCTCGCTGTAGCGTGAATTTGTTTGGATTTTGAATCAGATGCACCTGGTTGGGATAAAATTAAATTTGTGTCCTGATTTACTCGGAGCAATTTTCTCGTTAACCAACTCCAGTGGAAATTATCCCGAATTACATCAACAAAAAAGTAAAAATCAAAAAGGTGTCAACACTTCCATTCATGTTTTTTTTTTTTTTTTTTTTTTTTTTTTTTTTTTTTTCCTGTGACCTAACGCTTACAAGGAAGGCGTGCTTTCTTATTTGATACCAGTAACTAGAATGGGCTGGCATTATGGATTGAGGTTTTGATATGTATAGGAACTGATTATAGGAATAATGTAATCAGGAGAAAAAAATAGAGCACCAGTTTTGGTAAATAATTATGTACAAATGATGTGATCCTTTATTGTTCTTCAAGTTTAGTACTTACAGGTCAAATATTTGAATATTGTAATAAAAATGTGCTGTAAGTTTGAAATTTGAACAGGATAGAAGGAACTCTAAAGACAGACGTACGTCTTATCGTCCCGAAATCGAAGAATGGAGGACAGGATAAGAAAAAGCCAACGTTCCGAAAACGAACATTATCTGTTTAGGATGAAGTTCGCTTCCGGCAGGAATCGAATCTGCGACCTAACGCTTAGAAGGAAGGCGTGCTTTCTTCTTAAGATACCAGTAACTAGAATGGGCTGGCATTATGGATTGAGGTTTTGATATGATGATATGTATAGGAACTGATAATAGGAATAATGTAGGTAATCAGGAGAAAAAAAATAAAGCACCAGTTTGGGTAAATATGTACAAATGATGTGATCCTTTATTGTTCTTCAAGTTTAGTACTTACAGGTCAAATATTTGAATATTGTAATAAAAATGTGCTGTATAAATGGGAATCTTCCAATAACGACCGACTCTGAATAGCAACTACACTGTCCATTTCTGGAACCACTGCCTAGACTTTGGATTGAAGTCCAAAAACAAACCTCTCAGCAATGTTTGAGCGACCTGAGTCGATAAATAAAGCCCTGAGAACGGCGATTTTTTTTTATGACAGTTTTCTAAAGTTTACCTAGCTGTGAATAGCGGAACTTTGGCCCTAAATATCGGGCAAAGGCGAACCGTACAATTTTCGGACTGCGATCCATGGGGAATCTTTTGATCTACCTGCATCTTAAAATGAACCTCTTTGCTAAGATACCTAAAAATAAATAAATAAAAAACATGTAAAACGCCTTGCGTCTCCTGGATAGGTACCTATCTACAATATTTTTTCAACCTTTTTTTCGCTCTAATGTTACGTGCGGCCAAACCCAACTTACCCAATCTCGATTACCGTACAAATACGAATTACCGCACGCTGACATCTGGCAACACTGCTTCTTGCCCTCCCTTTTATTGCAGCCGTGCAGCGCGAAATTTTAAATTAAAAAAAAAAAAAATTGATAAACTTTTTTTTTTTTACAAGTTGCATAATATTTTTTCATGTATTCATGTAATAAATTCAATTTTCTCACCTTTAAACACTAGAAATATGATTGGTGCTGAATTACTTCTGTCAGCATCCACTAGTGATTTATTAGGAGCTGAATTTACAGGAGGGATTGGTGAAATTTGGTCCAACAGATGACTTCTTTGTGCTGAGGATTGTCTTGGCAAGCTAGAGAATTGGTTAACATTGGCAGCAGGGCTAGAATTTGGAGTGGAATTTTTAAATCCTGATGGAGGTTTACCAGTAGCTTGTTTCAGTTTAGACTGCAGGTTGGTTTTGTTTTCTATTTCTCTGATTAGCAGATTCAGCAGAAATGATTTCTGTTGTTCCAATGAAGCTCTTTCTTTACTTTCTACTCTGAACTTTTCTCGCATCTCTCTGATTTGAGTTTCATAACATGAGATTGTTGAACTCATGTGTTTGATTTTTTCAGTTTGTGTTTTAACCAATTCATTTAACACTGATGATTGTGTTTGTAATGCCGTTTTCTCAAGCTCCAATCTCTGAACTCTTTTAGCTATTTCATCAACAGGCATTTGTAACCAAGAACGTAAAATAGCCGACACTGTGCAGTCCGGAGGAGGTGGGGCACTCTGAGATTTCTGTAGAGCAAACACAAGTTTAGATGCAGCTTCCAGTACATCTGTTTCTTCATCATTACAAGTGACTTGTTTTAAAGAGCTCATAATATTCTCATACATTTCATTACCACCCTGAATCTACAAACGTTGGTAGTTCTTTGTTTACATTTTTTTGAGCAAATTATACAGGGTCTGCTGAGGGCCAGTTTTGGTTGCTTGTCAACAAATATCTGGTTGGAATTTGATGGTCCAATGGTAGAGGTGCCATTGCTGTTGTAATCCATAATGAACAATCAGTAAAAAGTTGGAGTAGAATGTTAGTTATGAACGTTTTCACTCATTTTAAATACCTTTTAAATAAGAAAAAAATAACACATCAAAGATCAATGCTCGTTTAACAACTTCTGACACTCTGTCAGTGAATTTTTTTTAAAGCTTTGAGCTTTTTCAACTTTGCTCTTTTTTTAAAATTTCGTGCTTCAGAGTGTTGCCAGATTGTACAGACTTCAGGCTCTTGAGAAAAAAATAACACATCAAGGATCAATGCTCGTTTAACAACTTCTGACTTCTGACACTTCAGTGAATTTTTTATAAAGCTTTGAGCTTTTTCAACTTTGCTCTTTTTTTAAAATTTCGTGCTTCAGAGTGTTGCCAGATTGTACAGACTTCAGGCTCTTGAACACTTTCTTAATGCCATGATACTTTGTTTCTTTTTCCCAGTAACTGTGATGGAGTCAAGCCCCTCAATGGTATCATTGACATAGTGGATAACAAAACAGAAGAACTTTGTCCACGATGTATTTGTACTTATGAAAGCAGAAATACAACCATCATCAAAGTAGTAGTCATCATTGTTATATGGATTATTTCATTGCTTGTCATCTACATGTTCTTCCTAATGTGCTTGGATCCACTCCTTAACAAGCGCATCAAAGGAAACTATCAGGAACATACAAATGAAGAGGTAAGTGATGCTATTGTTAGAGTCTGTGTAAAGGTATGCACTCGCCATCCATATTTTTTTAGCTTTGAGCTTTTTCAACTTTGCTCTTTTTTTAAAATTTCGTGCTTCAGAGTGTTGCCAGATTGTACAGACTTCAGGCTCTTGAAATAAAAAACCGCTCACAGGCATGTTTTTAGGGTCTGTGGGGACGTGGGCTGCTTTTGAATTAACAACTTTAGCACAGATTTTGCAGTAGGTATTTTAACGATTCTACTTTGTATTTTTAAATACCGGTAGAAGCGAAGCCCTATCGGATCATAGATGGAGATGGAGTAGTCAAAAGTTCTCACAGGCATGTTTTTAGGGTCTGTGGGGACGTGGGCTGCTTTTGAATTAACAACTTTAGCACAGATTTTGCAGTATTTTAACGATTCTACTTTGTATTTTTAAATACCGGTAGAAGCGAAGCCCTATCGGATCATAGATGGAGATGGAGTAGTCAAAAGTTGAAAATCGACTTTGGCCTTTGGCTGGTCTGACGTCACCAATCTGACTTGGGAGGTTTTTTCAGAACTCGAATAAATGTTTGGCAACATTGTAAAATTATCAAATTAAAAAAAATACAAGAAAATTAATTAAATAATTAATTTAAATTTTAATTTCAATTCTTTAATTAAACATATTACATAATTATTGGTGATTACTGATTAAGTGATTACCCCAGTACTGAGGTAGCTTACGGTGATTCAGGAATCCAGCGTTTTCACCCAGTGTCGAGTATCAAGGAACCTTTCATTCAGAAAATTTGATCGAGTTAAGTCAAAAAAACTCCCAGTAAATATGACAGCTGTAGGAGAACCTTTTAATTTTAATTCTTTAATGCTTAATGCTTTAATCGAACATATTACATATTGGTGATTACTGATCAAGTGATTACCCCAATACCCCAGTACTGAGGTAGCTTACGGTGATTCAGGAATCCAGCGTTTTCACCCAGTGTTGAGTATCAAGGAACCTTTCATTCAGAAAATTTGATCGAGTTAAGTCAAAAAAACTCCCAGTAAATATGACAGCTGTAGGAGAACCTTTCTGATTAAGTGATTACCCCAGTACTGAGGAACTGAGGTAGCTCACGGTGATTCAGGAATCCAGCGTTTTCACCCAGTGTCGAGTATCAAGGAACCTTTCATTCAGAAAATTTGATCAAGTTAAGTCAAAAAAACTCCCAGTAAATATGACAGCTGTAGGAGAACCTTTAACACTACAGAGAGGTAAGTGCCCAATTTTAAAGAAATTCAGGAGGTGATGGAAAAATATTACATATGAGTGTGACCAGTGTAACAGTCCAAGTTCAAGTGAACACACTAGTCACTAGTGATTTGCGAGACTGAAGAACTCAAAAAGGGCACAAATGCAACCCTTTTTCCCCCAAGAATTTCTATAGGAGGAACTGTTTGTGAGACTGAAGAACTCAAAAAGTGCACAAATGCAACCCTTTTTCCCTAAAGAATTTCTATAGGAGGAACTACAACTACAGAGGTCTTATGGCACAAATGCAACCCTTTTTCCCCCAAGAATTTCTATAGGAGGAACTGCAACTACAGAGGTCTTATCATCCAAAATTGAAGAGAGGAGGACAGGTTTTGAGAAAGCCCTTTCAAGAACAAGAATAATTCTCATGCATTTAAGAAAAGGTTCACTGTAGAGGGAATCAAACCCATGACCTAGCATTTGCAGTGCAGGCTAGAAAGTATTTCAAGTGATGTAAATGTAAATAAAATGTTTGTAAATGGATTTTGTTATTTTAGTTCTTTCATATGCTCTGAACCACCAAGATTTCACTTACCTACCACTCCTTTCCTTCCTCCCAACTCCTCTAAAATATGTACTAATTATGTTGTATTTAGTAGTTTAAATTTAAAGCTAACTCAGAAAAAGGACACCTTCAGGGATCCCCAAAGGCCCAAAAATCATCAGTGGACACACTAGTCACTAGTGGTTTGCGAGACTGAAGAACTCAAAAAGTGCACAAATGCAACCCTTTTTCCCTAAAGAATTTCTATAGGAGGAACTACAACTACAGAGGTCTTATCATCCAAAATTGAAGAGAGGAGGACAGGTTTTGAGAAAGCCCTTTCAAGAACAAGTATAATTCTCATGCATTTAAGAAAAGGTTCACTGTAAGAGAGGGAATCAAACCCATGACCTAGCATTTACAGTGCAGGCTAGAAAGTATTTCAAGTGATGTAAATGTAAATAAAATATTGAAAAGAGGAGGACAGGTTTTGAGAAAGCCCTTTCAAGAACAAGAATAATTCTCATGCATTTAAGAAAAAAGTTCACTGTAAGAGAGGGAATCAAACCCATGACCTAGCATTTGCAGTGCAGGCTAGAAAGTATTTCAAGTGATGTAAATGTAAATAAAATGTTTGTAAATGGATTTTGTTATTTTAGTTCTTTCATATGTACCTACCAATCATCACTCTTTCCATTTCTTTTTTCAGATGTCAAAAGAGCCATTGAACTTCTGGAGAAAATACAAAAGAGTAAGTTGGAGCTATTCTTGTACATAATGATGTACAAGAATAGCTAGCTATTCTAGCTAATGATGTACAAGCAAAATGACAAACATAAAATGAACAAGAATAGCTAGCTAATCAAGCTAGCTATTTAGCTTGTTCAATTGTTATTCATCATGTTTTGTAATTATTGTTAAATAAAAGTAATATTATTACCATTACCATTACCAATCATTTTATAGGTATCACAAAACTTTATACTTTGGTAGGTGTTGCATTGTAGGATTAGATAGATAAAGTACCTTTTTCTTGAGGTATCTTATTTCAGCTGTTCCCATTTTATGTTTGTCATTTTGCTTGTTCAATTGTTATTCATCATGTTTTGTAATTATTGTTAAATAAAAGTAATATTATTACCATTACCATTACCAATGATCCCTAAATGCCATGTACCTACATATGAGATTGTAGCTCTTAACACCAACCTCAGTGGTGCAGTTGTTAACGCGTTGGACTTTGGATCTGGAGGTTGGTGGTTCAAGTCCAAGTCATGTCATGAAATTTATCTTTGTAGATGAAATCTAGAACTCCTTTTACCCCTCATTATTCTTAGTTTAGGTAGGAAATACAACGCGAATATTTACAAATTTGATTTTTATGCTTTATTTTACAGTATTGTTAGTTTTTAGTGAGATTCATTATGACGTTAGATCAACATTCACGCTGTTCGCCATGTGCACAAAAGTGCAAACTTTTACACTACACTATTTCAGAAGAATACATTAGTTTTCTGAGTTATCTTTGAGATTTCCAAAGGCACCCTGATTGGCTCTGGCAGATGTGAAACTAAGAGGAAAAATCTATTAAATACCTAGAAAGTATAAGAACAAAGAGAAAGACTGTCTCAAAGTAATGCAATGCAGTATAGAGATGGTATTTTCATATATTTTCTGTTTTCTGAGGTATCTTTGAGATTTCCAAAGCCACCCTGATTGGCTCTGGCAGACGTGAAACTAAGAGGAAGAATCTATTAAATACCTAGAAAGTATAAGAACAAAGAGAAAGACTGTCTCAAAGTAATGCAATGCAGTATAGAGATGGTATTTTCATATCTTCCTATGATAAAAAAACAACCTAGCTAGTTAAAAAAAAAGAAAAAAAAATCTACATATTATTCAGTTATACCTATGCATTTAGGTTCACCAGATGTGCGCGCTTCTGCCACAGCCAAAGCAACAGTTGCCGCTTTTGCTGCAAGCGAGGGTAACCACGTAGCTAGTTTAAAAAAAATCTACATATTATTTAGTTATACCTATGCATTTAGGTTCACCAGATGTGCGCGCTTCTGCCACAGCCAAAGCAACAGTTGCCGCTTTTGCTGCAAGCGAGGGTCACGCCCATCCACGCGTTGTAGAACTGCCCAAAACTGACGAAGGTCTAGGCTTCAATGTCATGGGCGGTAAAGAGCAGAACTCTCCCATCTACATTTCCCGTATCATCCCTGGGGGTGTGGCAGACAGACATGGAGGCTTGAAGCGGGGAGATCAGTTGCTCTCAGTGAATGGTGTGGTAAGTGATAACGCGTCGTCGGTCGTAACTTTAGAAATAGAATGTGATCTTTTCCAATGGAACTCCAGCCTTAAATGATACCATCTTTTATAGGCCTTTTAATATGTAGGTACTGATAATATGTAGATGGAAAGGTGTAGTTTGCATCTATCAAGTGTGCCGGGAAGCATGAACATGAAGAGTTCGAAGCAACGCGATGCCTGGCCTATGTTAACAGGAAACAGAGTTTTGAAAATTTTCGGTATCTTCAACCTTACCACATCAGTATATCTACAAACGATAATTTCTTTATCTTCTGAAGTTATGAATGGTATACTGCCCTGGCACCTTAAAGTACGTTTAGATCTTATCTTATTTTGTACCTACCTACTCAAAAAAAGAAAGAAAAAAAAATGACATTTTTCCTTTTCTTCCAGTCGGTTGAAGGTGAAGATCACGGAAAAGCTGTAGAGCTATTAAAGCAGGCACAGCGATCTGTCAAGCTTGTTGTACGATACACACCCAAAGTTCTGGAGGAGATGGAAATGAGATTCGACAAGCAAAGAACGGCGCGAAGGAGACAGCCCCCCAGTCAGTAGATAAAGTAAGATGCATGAGTATGAGAGAAAGAGTATGGGAAAATAAAAGAATAAGTGAATATGCATTTCATTTAGTAGTAATGTCCATGTGGCCGAGTGGTCAAAAGCACTGACCACTGAATGTTGATCGATAAGTAGTAGGTCGAATCCCTTCCGGCCCGAAAATTTTCCCACCAATATTTTTTTCCCCCGTTTATGTATAGTTTTAGAAAGTTTGTCCTGAACAAATACCAAGCGTTTCTTGAGTACAATCTGAAAGAGTTTTTAGCGGGTGCTCTTGTGTCAATATCTACGAGTATAACCATAGGAATTTGGTTATACTCGTAGATATTGACACACTCGTTTCCCTTAAATTTTCATATTGATTTCCCTAAATTTTCATACTCGTTTGACATCTATTTATTTTCATGTTAGGTACCTACTTATGTAATTATTCATTTTGCACTCTAGAATAGTAAATGTCTTTATTTATTCGGTTTTGCACAAATTCATCCGTTTCTTGTTCCTGTGTCCATGTGGCCGAGTGGTCAAAAGCACTGACCACTGAATGTTGATTGATAAGTAGTAGGTCGAATCCCTTCCGGCCCGAAAATTTTCCCACCAATATTTTTTTCCCCCCGTTTATGTATAGTTTTAGAAAGTTTGTCCTGAACAAATACCAAGCGTTTCTTGAGTGCAATCTGAAAGAGTTTTTAGCGGGTGCTCTTGTGTCAATATCTACGAGTATAAGTATAACCAAATTCCTACACTCGTTTCCTTAAATTTTCATATTGATTTCCCTGAATTTTCATACTCGTTTGACATCTAGCTATTTTCATGTTAGGTACTTATGTAATTATTAATTTTGCACTCTAGAATAGTAAATGTCTTTATTTATTCGGTTTTGCACAAATTCATCCGTTTCTTGTTCCTTTTAACTCGTAATAACTACTTGCAGAGATTTAAGAACTGCCTTCCTTTGTAGATGAAATCTAGAACTCCTTTTACCCCCTCATTAGTCTTAGTTTAGGTAGGAAATACAAAACGAATATTTACAAATTTGATTTTTATGCTTTATTTTACAGTATTGTTAGTTTTTAGTAAGATTAATTATGACGTTAGATCAACATTCACGCTGTTCGCCATGTGCACAAAAGTGCAAACTTTTACACTACACTATTTCAGAAGAATACATTATTTATACATATTTATAGATAGATACATACATATTAGATTAATTTTTATTTAAAAATGTGTTCTATGTATATCCCAGATATTTGTTTCAAAATA
Organism: Diaphorina citri; assembly: GCF_000475195.1. Classification (NCBI taxonomy): domain Eukaryota; kingdom Metazoa; phylum Arthropoda; class Insecta; order Hemiptera; family Psyllidae; genus Diaphorina; species Diaphorina citri. Next base: position 19,177 of record NW_007379513.1, read on the forward strand.
ATCTTGTGGATGTCTTTTATTTTTATTTAATTATTTATTGCAATTCTATTAGATTAATTTATTATCAACAAATTTTATTATATTTAAGTAATAATATAAATACATAGTAGGTACATATTACACAAATACTAAAACGGTCTTTCTTGATTGCTTTATGGCATTTGTATTAGACAAGGTTTGTCAAGTTAGGTGTCCCGAATCTCAATAACTTTGTGTGTTTACGATTTATAATTTATTCAATGCTACATTAACTACAATCAGGCAGACTAAAATTAATTTTACAAATAGTAAAACGACAGTCGGGAAGAACGCGTAAAAATGAAATCTCAAAGGCAAAATTACGAATAAGGTGATTATCATGAAAACAAGAGTTAACACTAATATCAAAAATAATTTGAATTTTAAAGGCAAAAGCGATTTCACTTGTGGAAAATGTAACAATTTAACAAATCTGAAAACGAGAAGAAGCGTGAGTACTGCTAGACATATGTGATAGGTGCGATTTAAAGTCAAACAGTGACTAAAACTAACGAATTGTTTGAACTGAATCTTATCGTTTGAGTCAGTTTGTTTACTTGATTGATAATATTTCAACGTCTTCGATAGACAATTCCCACTTGAACGCTTCATCTGATTTTGATGAAATTTGGCAAAAATGTTCAGTACATAAGTACCAGCACTTCCCAAATACGTTACCTCGCTTCATGTCCATTTTATCCTTGCGGCGGGCCCAAATCAGAAGAATCACATAGAGCAACAGTATGGCCAGAACAAATATGACCGGGGGAGGGTTGGTTCTGGGACCTGTGGGATAACAATAAATAGGGTAGATATAAGTGATTTTATGTATAGTAATTTCAAAGATTGTCCCTGGCCATCCAAAGGGGCAACAGCCTGAGCATCAGGAGTATCCCCCTCTGTTCCAAGAATTTTATGAATATTTTATTCCTTTTCTTAGTTGAAATTATAAATTGAGTCTATACTTTGATACAAATAGAGGAATGAAAACATACATACGTCCTACGTAATAGGTACCTACCTATGTACATATATAAATGTAGCTCGTGTATAAAGTTGAATTTCTTACCAGATCTAGTAGCTGTGTTGGTTATTTCTTCAGATTGGATGTTTCGACTCGTGCAACCTTCGTCAACTTACTCGGCTAACTCCATGGGTTCCAAATATTTGAATACAGACATCCGAGGTAGTTCCAGCGTATGGTCTGCTCCCAGTGTATACGGTCACCAGATAGGGAACCTCGTCAGACGGACAGTTGTCTTTCAATATCACAATACGACCTGGAGAAAATGATTGGGAATTATTCGCAAGATCATGATTATTTTGTCTTATCGATTGAGGACTACAGTGGCAGCCGCCTTATCACACCTGTAGATTAAACTTTTGAAATGATGGGACTTTTTGTTCTACCCTCAACAGTCAACAGTTTAAAATAAAACACCATACTAACTGACCGAACAATGTGAGGTCCAAGTTTTGACTCGATGGTTTTGCATTGAGTTTGTCTGTTTGATCCACGATAACTCTTGAACGGTTCGGTTCATCCGATTTTCATGAAATTTGGCGAAAATGTTCAGTACATAAGTACCAGCACTTCCCAAATACGTTACCTCGCTTCATGTCCATTTTATCCTTGCGGCGGGCCCAAATCAGATAAGTTTTGACTCGATGGTTTTGCATTGAGTTTGTCTGTTTGATCCACGATAACTCTTGAACGGTTCATCCGATTTTGATGAAATTTGGCAAAAATGTTCAGTACATAAGTACCAGCACTTCCCAAATACGTTACCTCGCTTCGTGTCCATTTTATCCTTGCGGCGGGCCCAAATCAGAAGAATCACATAGAGCAACAGTATGGCCAGAACAAATATGACCGGGGTAGGGTTGTCCAGCACCGTGAGTAACAGACTAGCGTCCCCAATTGGATCCACTAGGTTGGGAACCACTGTAACATTTTCTTTTTCCAAACCTTGTTTTAATGTACTGTAGTAATCCACGGACTGGGATAGTGCTTTGATCAAACAACACCTCGGATTTACCACGAATACCAACCTCTGAATCAGTCAAATAGTTGTGACTTCCTAGTCTTTCAATCATAAGAGACACAGCTATAATAGCATTGATGTATCCGATATTGATGAAATTTGGCAAAAATGTTCAGTACATAAGTACCAGCACTTCCCAAATACGTTACCTCGCTTCGTGTCCATTTTATCCTTGCGACGGGCCCAAATCAGAAGAATCACATAGAGCAACAGTATGGTCAGAACAAATATGACCGGGGTAGGGTTGTCCAGCACCGTGAGCAACAGACTAGCGTCCCCAATTGGATCCACTAGGTTGGGAACCACTAGAACTGAGGCGCTGAATTTGGACATGTGACGACAATCGCAGATGATTCGGTCGAGCGTGGATCGATTGTTCACCATACAATATGGATCGATGATCTGAAATAATACAGTAGAAGGAGGAGCTAAATATTTAAGACCAAACGGGGTTTTCCCTTGAAAAGGCGTTAAGTTTTCACAAAGTAAGCTGTTCACAATAGTGAGTCTTACGTTGGTCGAGCGTGGATCGATTGTTCACCATACAATATGGATCGATGATCTGAAAGAATACAGTAAAAGGAGGCGCTAAATATTTAAGACCAAACGGGGTTTTCCCTTGAAAAGGCGTTAAGTTTTCACAAAGTAAGCTGTTCACAATAGTGAGTCTTACGTAAAAAGTTCAGTTAACGGGACGCTAATTTTGGTTGCAAAAATTCGCTAATCTATCTAGAATTCTAGAATTTTTATACGTAAATGATCTTTTCTTAATACATAAAATGATAAAACTTTGGTTACCCCAAAAGAACTCAAGGTGCCAAGTAACCAAGTAAGAAGAAAAAGTACCCATTTGTCGTTGATCCATCTTCTGCAATCGATTCTGTAAAGTTCAAACGTGTATTCGTGATTCCCTTCTTCTTTAGGTACTATACCAATGAAATAGTCCCCAATATCACCATCTTCACCATTTCCACCAGGGTCTGTCACATTCAGTCGGGGCAATAGGAGGAACTCGCTGGTCTCATTGCTAATCTATCTAGAATTCTAGAATTTTTATACGCAAATGATCTTTTCTTAATACATAAAATGATAAAACTTTGGTTACCGCAAAAGAACTCAAGGTGCCAAGTAACCAAGTAAGGAGAAAAAGTACCCATTTGTCGTTGATCCATCTTCTGCAATCGATTCTGTATATTTCAAACGTGTATTCGTGATTCCCTTTTTGTTCAGGTACTATGCCAACAAAATAGTCCCCAATATCACCATCTTCACCATTTCCACCAGGGTCTGTCACATTCAGTCGGGGCAATAGGAGGAACTCACTGGTCTCATTAGCAACCAAGTTTGGTTCATTTTGAAACAAATCCGTACTCGGTCTTTGCTCTTTGGTCCAAATCAGATTCATTGCTGAAGATGCTTTTTTGAACTTTACGTAAACGGCCGACCATTTCGTTAGATCTGGGATGCGGTGAGAACCTGGAAAAAATCCTTTTGTTAGTTATTTTTTCATATTATTTCAACAAATTTTTCATTATTTCAACACACCTATTTCATTATTTCATCTTTCAGATTAAGTAGTGGATTACTGTGGAAATGATTTGAAACAGACAACAAATGAATTTTCTAATACATATATCGGTAAGTTGATTTGACATTTTACCTATTCCAGTGTTTTTGACATCGGTGGCAACGTGGTCTTCGTATTTGGTCGCATTCCATTTGACATCAGCTCTACTCAAATTCAGCACTTCCAGATGTATTGAAATGGGTTCATCCAATATGTGAATGGGTTTGAAGTCTCTGTTTTCAACTCGATTCAAATAAATTCCACAAATAGTTGTGTTCACACCAAAATCATCTGAAACCAAATTCCACTCTTTTTACCTCCTTGAAATATGACCGAAATCTTGACAATCAGCGAGACAGACCTAAGTATTTTTTTTTAGAAAGAAGAGAAATGCCAACTTGCCTGGATTAAACCACCAGAACAAGTTTTTCTTCAAAATGACGACTTCTAAACTGAGGTTTGTATCTTGAACAAATTGATCGGCAAATGGCTTATCCAAGGTTATGTATGTGTTGGAATTATTGGGAATATGATGCAGATTTGAAAGTCGCTCCGGGCTGTCGATTTTATTCCAAATCCTACTCTCACTCATGTTGGATTTAAACTGGCTGGTCTCATTAGCAACCATGTTGGGTTCATTTTGAAACAAATCCGTACTCGGTCTTTGCTCTTTGGTCCAAATCAGATTCATTGCTGAAGATGCTTTTTTGAACTTTACGTAAACGGCTGACCATTTCGTCAGATCTGGGATGCGGTGAGAACCTGGAAAAAATCCTTTTGTTAGTTATTTTTTATAAATTATTTCAAATTTCTCATTATTTCAACATATTTCATTATTTCATCTTTCAGATTAAGTAGTGGATTACTGTGGAAATGATTTGAAACAGACAACAAATTACTTTTTTTAAATGGGCTTGAAGTCTCTGTTTTCAACTCGATTCAAATAAATTCCACAAATAGTTGTGTTCACACCAAAATCATCTGAAACCAAATTCCACTCTTTACTTTTTTTCTAATACATATATCGGTAAGTTGATTTGACATTTTACCTATTCCAGTGTTCTTGACATCGGTGGCATCGTGGTCTTCGTATTTGGTCGCATTCCATTTGACATCAGCTCTACTCAAATTCAGCACTTCCAGATGTATTGAAATGGGTTCATCCAAGACTTTTTTTCCAATACATAATTATATCGGTAAGTTGATTTGACATTTTACCTATTCCAGTGTTTTTGACATCGGTGGCAACGTGGTCTTCGTATTTGGTCGCATTCCATTTGACATCAGCTCTACTCAAATTCAGCACTTCCAGATGTATTGAAATGGGTTCATCCAAATCATTGTCAAAGATATACTCAACGGTGTCTTTCTTCGTGGCAGGGTACTGAAGCTTGATAACGGGCTTCACGTCTGAAATCCAAGAGAAAATCATTTCCCATCCATCGTTCCTCCGTGGCAAATGAGAATTTATTGAGGAAAAAATGTCACATCCACCAATCGTACATTGTACGTAATACCTTTTACCTCCTTGAAATATGACTGAAATCTTGACAATCAGCGAGACAGACCTAAGTATTTTTTTAGAAAGAAGAGAAATGCCCACTTGCCTGGATTAAACCACCAGAACAAGTTTTTCTTCAAAATGACGACTTCTAAACTGAGGTGTGTATCTTGAACAAATTGATCAACGAATGGGTTATCCAAGGTTATGTATGTGTTGGAATCATTGGGAATATGATGCAGATTTGAAAGTCGCTCCGGGCTGTCGATTTTATTCCAAATCCTACTCTCACTCATGTTGGATTTAAACTTACAAATGGCTTATCCAAGGTTATGTATGTGTTGGAGTCATTGGGAATATGATGCAGATTTGAAAGTCGCTCCGGGCTGTCGATTTTATTCCAAATCCTACTCTCACTCATGTTGGATTTAAACTGGACGTCTTGTTGCTGAGGGAACATTCGACTCTGTGTTGTCAGGCCTGTAAAGGGGGGGGGGATATTTTCATTTGTGTAGATGTATTTTACTGATCCTCGGAAGTACTTTTTTTTTTTCAAAAATGTGCTGTAGTTTCCTATTAAAAATAGCTGACCTTTTTTAACCTTAACCCTCCTCAACTCATTTCAACGGACCTCTCCTCAGACGTTTTTGACAAAGTAACGACCCCTCCTTTAGGGAAACTTCTTTAAGAAGGTATGAAGAATTCATGTTGATTTTCACAATCAGAAAATTGTCAAAATGAACAATATGAAGAATGATGAAATTGATAAGTTACCTGTGTAATTCAAAGTGTCGATAAGATACCGAGTCGATGTCATGTAGCTGTAATATCGTATGCCATATTCCATTCCGTCTTTGGGCCGATCTTCCAGAAGGGAATCCTTATTCATCTCAATGAGTGCAAAACATTCGTGAATGATCTGATTTGTTTGATACAAATTGACATCGGTTGTAGTTTCCTATTAAAAATACCTGACCATTTCGAACCTTAACCCTGCTCAACTCATTTCAACGGACCTCTCCTAAGACGATTTTGACAAAGGAACGACCCCTCCTTTGGGGAAACTTCTTTAAGAAGGTATGAAGAATTCATGTTGATTTTCACAATCAGAAAATTTTCAAAATGAACAATATGAAGAATGATGAAATTGATAAGTTACCTGTGTAATTCAAAGTGTTGATAAGATACCGAGTCGATGTCATGTAGCTGTAATATCGTATGCCATATTCCATTCCGTCTTTGGGCTGATCTTCCAGAAGGGAATCCTTATTCATCTCAATGAGTGCAAAACATTCGTGAATGATCTGATTTGTTTGATACAAATTGACATCGGTAATGATGGAATCCATTTCTGATATCATCATATCTCGCTCATAGATTGATTTGATAGATTGTTGCAAGTATTGTCCTGAAATAACAGCACTGTGTTTTGACAGCAGATTTAATTGAAGGGCTCTATCTTGGTCAGCTTCATGCTGTCATCCATGATCAGCATTCGCAGAATCTTCGGGCCCTTCTTCAGACCAAACTTCCAGTTGATGGTAGAACTCGTACAGCTTCACAGGACACCGCAGGGGCTGATTGACATCCTCCTCCAACTCTATCTTGGTCAGCTTCATGCTGTCATCCATGATGAGCATTCGCAGAATCTTCGGGCCCTTCTTCAGACCAAACTTCCAGTTGATGGTCAGCCTCTGGAAGCTCAGCTTTTCGTGTTCGCCCAGCGAGAAGCGAAGGAAATACTTGGTGTTGAAATACATCAGTGTGTTGATCAGCGTGTGGGGAGAATAGGCACCGAGCTGTTTCGACTCCCAGAGGTATTCTTCTTCTACCCGAGTTACTATGACATCTGTGAATAAATATAATACTTTTGCTAATATGTTCATCAGAATAAATGCGGCCTCTGGCAAAGCCACTGTAACTTGATGTTTATATTAGTTGCTACTAATGTTTTTAGTTTTGTCTGTGTATCTTTAGTTTGTCTGAAAATCTTTTAGATTTTCTGTAAAGATTTTCTGTATGTCCACCTTATAAACTCTCTATCCACCTGCTAAAATATTTTCGTACATAGGTACCTACATAGTTACTCAGATGTGTTACCCACTTACCTGTGTACTTAACGATCTTGTGGACCAGATAATGCTCATCTTCCCCTATTTGTTTCAACGTATTCAGAAAATACTTCAACGTCGTCAGCACTTGTCGGATTAGCAAATAGTTCAGTGTGTTTTCTATATCGTCAAATACATGTCCAATTTCAGATATTATTTGGAGACTTGAGGCTTCTTTCTGGGTGGAATTAATGTGGGGTAACATTTTCGTGAGGACTTGTATGTGTCTCAACATGGATGGGTGATCCAAGAGTGACCGAGATATTTCCACAGTCGTTGTAATGTTGATGATGTTTTCATCGTCCGTCTGGAAAGGAGGAAGTGAATCAAGATTTAAGTTGACGAAGGAAATGAAGTAAATCTCAAGTTGATGAGAATCGGCCACCCTGTATTGAATTTTATTAAAATCTTATCCTTTACCGCCTGGATTTCAATTTTATTGTTCTGTTATTTTTAAAATTTTAGGGTACCATAGTAGTAGATGCTTTCTTTAAATGTGATGAGATCTTTGAGGAACCATTCCTGAAAGTGACACTGATAAATATTTCAAAAAATTCAATTTCCATATCTTTCACTTGTAATGGACAACACTCTCCCTTTCTAAAATGGGCCTCAGAAAATCATTGTTCTGTTATTTTTAAAATTTTAGGGTAGGTACCATAGTAGTAGATGCTTTCTTTAAATGTGATGAGATCTTTAAGGAACCATTCCTGAAAGTGATATGTACTGATAAATATTTCAAAAAATTCAATTTCCATATCTTTCACTTGTAATGGACAACACTCTCCCTTTCTAAAATGGGCCTCAGAAAATTTGGAGTGTCATGTATTGTTTTACCCACATGGGGTGTGAACTGTATGAACTGAATCAATACCTCAAGATTTTCCAACTGGACTGTCAACCGTTCATCAATAACATTGCCTAGCGTTTTACCCACATGGGGTGTGAACTGTATGAACTGAATCAATACCTCAAGATTTTCCAACTGGACTGTCAACCGTTCATCAATAACATTGCCTAGCTTGTCATATATCTTAACTCTCACGTCTCCGAAAGTGAGAACAATGGATTTGATGGTGCCAATGTAATTGAACCCCAGTATCATCAAATCCGTTCCATCTGACTGATAGAACTCGTACACTAGCTTATAATCAGCTCCGAATTCCCCATAGTTTTCACACTTGATGCTAAAATGAGTCTTCCCCATTGTACCTGTGGATTGGGAAGATGAGTTTACTTTGAGACCGGAGACCACAAAGTGAGTTTAAACTCAGATTAATTTTGTTTAGTTTGAGGGAAAACAACAATCGTCCAACTCACCATTGGTCGGTTTGATCTCACAAGATCCTCGTTTCAGAGCCTCTCCCACGTAAATTTCAAAGCTGGACTTGTATCTTTTATCGTTTTGGTCAGCCACAGTGACCACATAGCCTTTTCCTCGTTCCAGAGTGTTGGGTTTGATGATGAAAATGTCCGGAGTGGTGTTGGGTTGGCGAATCTTGGCAACGTTTGAGTCACTGACGGTCCAAACGAGGGTTTTGTCCGCTAAAATAATTTAGATCTTTGAAGATAGGTTCTTTTGTCCCTTCCTCTGATTCCTACCTATACCTACCAAAGATTACTAATTTTTTTTCTTTGTCTTGGTTATTTCTACCAATATAATTTGCCATAATGACATAATTATTACACTTTCTTGCATTTTTATGCACATATCATGCATATTAGAACTGGTTAGAATTATCAACCCTTGGAGACTAGTGAAAGCGCCGTACATTTGACAGTCGAAGTCAAGATTGTCAGAAGTTTCTAAACTTGACCACAACTTCAAAGGTCTGAATACTCTGAATGGTGGCAGGCTGATTTATTTTTTGAAATACTTAACTCCTTCTTGATTCCTTGATTGTCTTGTTCATAGCATCTCATAATAAAATTCACTTATTAATATTACTTACCATGATAAGGTAGACATTTAAGATAGATAGCATCCGTCTTCTTACTTTCAACTTCACAATTCTTCACGCAGATTATTTCAAAGCTCGTGTCTTCTAAGTAAACTGATTGTGCTGCTGTCCCGCTTAGCTCTCTGTAGCCATCTAAAAAATGAAGAGAAATGAACAGTAATGACCTCTTATGGAGGGCGATATCGACAGCTTTATTTGCGGACAGGTGCAGCTGGTGCAGAGAGGTGACCATCCCCTCGTCTGTACCCTCCTAGATGAGACATGCACCCGGGAAGACCTTATAAATGCATGTGAAACAGTAATACGCACAGCACAGTTCTGGGAGGAAGACCATCGAAAATTTGACCCGATTACATTACTTTCCTTCCTATACGATAAGGAAAGTAAAAATCTGATGGTGATATTGAAGACGGACACTGAAAGTAAGTAAGTAAGTCCTACCTAAAACTGTCAGATTGAAGGTCAACGTGTCTCCTTTCGCCAAGAGGTCACTACGGATCGTCAATATCGGATTGGAGCTCTCCCTCTTGTCACAAAAGGTTGGAGTGATCCCGTTCTGATTACGACAATCCCAGGAGAAGATCAAGTCCTGATCGTTGGGCGATTCGTTGGGATCATACGAGAGAGAGGCATTCAGAATCAAATTCTGACGAACGTTGTGAGTTCTATAAGATCCGCCCTTGATTGTGATGATTAGATCCAGAGTTATCACTTTAAATTGACACTGTAAAGAAAGGAAAACTGTAAAATATGTACTAGCATTTTTGACACTAATTTACTGTAAAGAAAGGAAAACTATAAAATATGTACATAATAGCATTTTGCCCGTGCTTCGCCACGGAAAATTGATCATAACTCGAAATTGGTTTAGATTTCGGTGAAATTCTCTCTTATTGCTCATCTAGAACATATTAGAAATATTCCTATCAAATTTCAGCCTTTTCTAGGTTTTGGGCGTTAAGGTTCTGGAAATAGAGTGATAAATGTAATAATAGTGTAACCAATAAAGAGCTCCCCTCCAAAGAGTTCCCTCCAAATAACAATGCCCCTCCAACAGTAACAATGCCGTCAAATGTCAGCCTTTTCTAGGTTTTGGGCGTTAAGGTTTTGGAAATAGAGTTATAAATATAAATGTAATAATAGTGTAACCAATAAAGAGCTCCCCTCCAAAGAGTTCCCTCCAAATAACAATGCCCCTCCAACAGTTTCCATATTAAAAAGATAAAGAGCTCCCCTCCAAAGAGTTCCCTCCAAATAACAATGCCCCTCCAACAGTTTCCATATTGTCTACAACCAAAGTAGGACTTACAATTAAAACCACCTACCATTGCATTGTTGACGTAGGTTTCGCTTTCGATAGTGAGCTTGGATTCAAGGAACACGGTGTGAACGTTGTATGGCAAAGTCTTGTCTTGGTACAGAGTGAATGGACGAATGATAATGTTCTGTTCTGAACTGGAGAACGCTACGGTGAAATAATGAGAAAATTATGACGATTAAATAGAGGAGTATAACAGGGGCCCATTCCACCAACATGGAGATATATAAAGAGGGAGTGATTCATAAAAAGAACTTCTCTTCTCAGTCAGTGTGTCAGATTTTAACTCCTTAAGGGAGTTGAAGAGATGAACATGTTTCTGGATCTTTCACATGTCTATAGGGAGTTGAAGAATAACTGAGCATGTTTTTGGATCTCTTTCATCGTCCATAAAATAGTCGTAAGGTGGAGGTATCCCTCGATCAAGGGCATCACGATATACTTACTAGGCTTGTGTTCATTGAAAGGGAAATTGGAGTTGAACAACTTTTGGAATCCCGCGTACAGGTTCCACTGGAACATTACATTGTACATGGACACCGCCTTGTCACAAAATATGGATGGACTGATGTAACTTCTCAGGACAATGCTGTCTCTTTGAAAATACGGGATGTCCAATGAACTGAAACGAAGGGAAATGGGGTTAGCAAAATTGGATGGTTTAGCGTTTGTGAAAGAAATTGATTGGATGGTCCAGCGAAAGTTAAGTTAATTTCATCTACCCTTTTTTAGGACATTCGAAATTTGGGAGTGCACCATATTTGGACAACATTAAGCAGAAAAGAACAGTCAGGGGGACTGCATTATGGATGGTTTTTTTTCTGCGTAATGCTGTCCAGTTGTTTCCAATCCAATCTAAAAAAAATCATGTGCTTTTCAAAAATAGTTCCCTTGTATCAAACAGTAAACTTGAACTCTGATTCTTTTTCACATCACTCACCAATCCTGTAATTTCAGATGGGGTATACAGGAGGACCAAAATTTAAAGTCCTGAGAAAAGATAACTCTTTTTGAGCTTTTTCAAAGATTTCACCGAAAATAATTGCCGAACAGTACATTTCTTGAGGTCCGGCCCCCCGGCACTTCTGATTGTCATAAACTATTGAAGCTCTCTGCAAAATTTGAGTGACCTGTGGCTAAAGGTAAAGTCCTGAGAACCGCTCATTCTTTTTGAGCTTTTTACCAGTATACCTCTAAATACATTATACAGGGTGAACACATTCTGTTTACCTAGGTATTCAAAAATAGTTATAGTATACTTGAGAACCCATCACACTGTGCTAGCATGTATTAGGGCAGTTTCAGTTATTCCAACAATTTTCATAGTAAGCAGGAAAGAAGTGGAAAAAATTGCCCTTACATTTTATTATGCTTTTCTTCTTTCAGCTCCTAAGGCAAAAGGCTGACCTCAACTTCACAAATGAGCATGGCAACACTCCCCTCCACTATGCATGTTTCTGGGGCTATCAGCAGGTAGCTGAGGAGCTCATTCAGCACGGAGGTTTGGTGTCTATAGCCAACAAAGATGGGGACACACCATCCAACAAAGCCAAAGGAAACCTCTGCAAAAGAATCAATGGTAAATAGTGATTGAGAAAAATTGAATGCAATCTGTTATCAAAGATAGACAGGTAGATGGAAAGCTTTCATGTAGAGGAAAAAAATAGTCTACAGTGATTCCTTTTGTTAAATATTCCAAGTAGACATTTCCTTTTACTTACCTACTTATATGATGATAAATTGAAAAAAAAAAAAAAAAAAAAAAAAAATTAGGTGGAAAGGGGAACGGGTTTTTAGCAAGGTTATTTGTTGAGGTAATTCTTAGGGATATTTTGTCAGGGCGTCTACAGCTTATTGCCAGGGATCATGAAATTTTGGATCACTGAAGTGAGGCAGCGTAGTGTGTGCTGTGTGTAGTTTGTATCTGGATGGGTTAGCATCTGAGCAATAACTTTTCGTGTTTAGCTCGTTGCCCTAAATTTATTGTCGGCGAACAGAGGGTAACAGTCAGGTATATCTACAATCTATATACATAGGTATAGGGAGGGACCTAATTAAATAAATAACACTACATTAGCGGCATAGCTTTCATTGCTTTTACCTCAGATTAGGTGTTTGCGACACATCTCGTCGTCTTAGTCTGGCGGATAAGATCATTTCCAAGATATCGAAGATTTGAAACGAAGGTTGTGTCCCAATGGACTGAGCCAGAATGTAGATGACACGAATAGAACCAATGGGGGCTTTGTTTTTGAACAGAACGATCGGAGACTGGAAATAGGTCATGTTACCGCCTGAAACAATAATTTACTTACTCATACCAAAGCAACATTACAGGTGACTTTCGACCACACACCTACCCACATGGGGTGTGAACTGTATGAACTGAATCAATACCTCAAGATTTTCCAACTGGACTGTCAACCGTTCATCAATAACATTGCCTAGCTTGTCATATATCTTAACTCTCACGTCTCCGAAAGTGAGAACAATGGATTTGATCGTGCCAATGTAATTGAACCCCAGTATCATCAAATCCGTTCCATCTGACTGATAGAACTCGTACACTAGCTTATAATCAGCTCCGAATTCGCCATAGTTTTCACACTTGATGCTAAAATGAGTCTTCCCCATTGTACCTGTGGATTGGGGAGATGAGTTTACTTTGAGACCGGAGGCCACAAAGTGAGTTTAAACTCAGATTAAGTATAACTCTTGCATTAAGCAATCTGATTGGTTAATTTTTAAAAATTTCAACCAATCAGATTGGTTAAACCGAGACTAAAACTCAAACGGAGTTTAAACTCACTTTGTGGCCCCCGGACATCAACTCTTGAATAGATTAGAATAAAATTGTGGGACTAGGAGTCTGGTGGAATGTAGACCTGGGGAAAGACAGTAACAAATTTACAAATGGAAAACAACAATCGTCCAACTCACCATTGGTCGGTTTGATCTCACAAGATCCTCGTTTCAGAGCCTCTCCCACGTAAATTTCAAAGCTGGACTTGTATCTATTCAACCAATCAGATTGGTTAAACCGAGATTAAAACTCAAACGGAGTTTAAACTCACTTTGTGGCCCCCGGGCATCAACTCTTGAATAGATTAGAATAAAATTGTGGGACTCGGAGTCTGGTGGAATGTAGACCTGGGGAAAGACAGTAACAAATTTACAAATTGAAAACAACAAACGTCCAACTCACCATTGGTCGGTTTGATCTCACAAGATCCTCGTTTCAGAGCCTCTCCCACGTAAATTTCAAAGCTGGACTTGTATCTCGCATTAGGCAATCTGATTGGATCAAAACTCAAACGGAGTTTAAACTCACTTTGTGGCCCCCCGGACATCAACTCTTGAATAGATTAGAATAAAATTGTGGGACTTGGAGTCTGGTGGAATGTAGACCTGGGGAAAGACAGTAACAAATTTACAAACTGAAAACAACAATCGTCCAACTCACCATTGGTCGGTTTGATCTCACAAGAGCCTCGTTTCAGAGCCTCTCCCACGTAAATTTCAAAGCGGTGCCAATGTAATTGAACCCCAGTATCATCAAATCCGTCCCATCTGACTGATAGAACTCGTACACTAGCTTATAATCAGCTCCGAATTCCCCATAGTTTTCACACTTGATGCTAAAATGAGTCTTCCCCATTGTACCTGTGAATTGGGAAGATGAGTTTACTTTGAGACCGGAGGTCACAAAGTTAGTTTAAACTCAGATGAAGTATAACTCTCGCATTAAGCAATCTGATTGGTTAATTTTTAAAAATTTCAATTAATCAGATTGGTTAAACCGAGATTAAAACTTGTGGCCCCCGGACATCAACTCTTGAATAGATTAGAATAAAATTGTGGGACTAGGAGTCTGGTGGAATGTAGACCTGGGGAAAGACAGTAACAAATTTACAAATTGAAAACAACAATCGTCCAACTCACCATTGGTCGGTTTGATCTCACAAGAGCCTCGTTTCAGAGCCTCTCCCACGTAAATTTCAAAGCTGGACTTGTATCTTTTATCGTTTTGGTCAGCCACAGTGACCACATAGCCTTTTCCTCGTTCCAGAGTGTTGGGTTTGATGATGAAAATGTCCGGAGTGGTGTTGGGTTGGCGAATCTTGGCAACGTTTGAGTCACTGACGGTCCAAACGAGGGTTTTGTCCGCTAAAATAATTTAGATCTTTCTTTTGTCCCTTCCTCTGATTTCTACCTATACCTACCAAAGATTACTAATTTTTTTGTCTTGGTTATTTCTACCAATTTGTCATAATAACATAATTATTACACTTTCTTGTATTTTTATGCACATATCATGCATATTAGGACTGGTTAGAATTATCAACCCTTGGAGACTAGTGAAAGCGCCGTACATTTGACAGTCGAAGTCAAGATTGTCAGAAGTTTCTTTGTCTTGGTTATTTCTACCAATATAATTTGTCATAATGACATAATTATAACACTTCTTGCATTTTTAAATTTTTATTCATCATATTAGGACTGGTTAGAATTATCAACCCTTGGAGACTAGTGAAAGCGCCGTACATTTGACAGTCGAAGTCAAGATTGTCAGAAGTTGACCTACCAAAGATTACTAATTTTTTTCTTTGTCTTGGTTATTTCTACCAATATAATTTGTCATAATGACATAATTATTACACCTTCTTGCATTTTTATGCACATATCATGCATATTAGGACTGGTTAGAATTATCAACCCTAGGAGACTAGTGAAAGCGCCGTACATTTGACAGTCGAAGTCAAGATTGTCAGAAGTTTCTAAACTCTGAATGGTGGCAGGCTGATTTATTTTTTGAAATACTTAACTCCTTCTTGATTCCTTGATTGTCTTGTTCATAGCATCTCATAATAAAATTCACTTATTAATATTACTTACCATGATAAGGTAGACATTTAAGATAGATAGCATCCGTCTTCTTACTTTCAACTTCACAATTCTTCACGCAGATTATTTCAAAGCTCGTGTCTTCTAAGTAAACTGATTGTGCTGCTGTCCCGCTTAGCTCTCTGTAGCCATCTAAAAAATGAAGAGAAATGAACAGTAATGACCTCTTATGGAGGGCGATATCGACAGCTTTATTTGCGGACAGGTGCAGCTGGTGCAGAGAGGTGACCAAACCCTCGTCTGTACCCTCCTAGATGAGACATGCACCCGGGAAGACCTTATAAATGCATGTGAAACAGTAATACGCACAGCACAGTTCTGGGAGGAAGACCATTAGAGAGGTGGCCATCCCCTCGTCTGTAGCCTCCTAGATGAGACATGTACCCGGGAAGACCTTATAAATGCATGCGCACAGCACAGTTCTGGGAGGAAGACCATAGAAAATTTGACCCGATTACATTACTTTCCTTCCTATACGATAAGGAAAGGAAAAATCTGATGGTGATATTGAAGACGGACACTCCTCTTATGGAGGGCGATATCCACAGCTTTATTTGCGGACAGGTGCAGCTGGTGCAGAGAGGTGACCATCCCCTCGTCTGTAGCCTCCTAGATGAGACATGCACCCGGGAAGACCTTATAAATGCATGTGAAACAGTAATACGCACAGCACAGTTCTGGGAGGAAGACCATCGCCCTCGTCTGTAGCCTCCTCGATGAGACATGCACCCGGGAAGACCTTATAAATGCATATGAAACAGTAATACGCACAGCACAGTTCTGGGAGGAAGACCATCGAAAATTTGACCCGATTACATTACTTTCCTTCCTATACGATAAGGAAAGTAAAAATCTGATGGTGATATTGAAGACGGAGACTGAAAGTAAGTAAGTAAGTAAGTAAGTAAGTAAGTAAGTAAGTAAGTAAGTCCTACCTAAAACTGTCAGATTGAAGGTCAACGTGTCTCCTTTCGCCAAGAGGTCACTACGGATCGTCAATATCGGAGGAAGACGGACACTGAAAGTAAGTAAGTCCTACCTAAAACTGTCAGATTGAAGGTCAACGTGTCTCCTTTCGCCAAGAGGTCACTACGGATCGTCAATATCGGATTGGAGCTCTCCCTCTTGTCACAAAAGGTTGGAGTGATCCCGTTCTGATTACGACAATCCCAGGAGAAGATCCTACTTTCCTTCCTATACGATAAGGAAAGTAAAAATCTGATGGTGATATTGAAGACGGACACTGAAAGTAAGTAAGTAAGTCCTACCTAAAACTGTCAGATTGAAGGTCAACGTGTCTCCTTTCGCCAAGAGGTCACTACAGATCGTCAATATCGGATTGGAGCTCTCCCTCTTGTCACAAAAGGTTGGAGTGATCCCGTTCTGATTACGACAATCCCAGGAGAAGATCAAGTCCTGATCGTTGGGCGATTCGTTGGGATCATACGAGAGAGAGGCATTCAGAATCAAATTCTGACGAACGTTGTGAGTTCTATAAGATCCGCCCTTGATTGTGATGATTAGATCCAGAGTTATCACTTTGAATTGACACTGTAAAGAAAGGAAAACTGTAAAATATGTACTAGCATTTTTGACACTAATTTACTGTAAAGAAAGGAAAACTATAAAATATGTACATAATAGCATTTTGCCCGTGCTTCGCCACGGAAAATTGATCATAACTCGAAATTGGTTTAGATTTCGGTGAAATTCTCTCTTATTGCTCATCTAGAACATATTAGAAATATTCCTGGAACGACCGGTGCAGTACTGATTATGATAGCCAGGGTCACACAGACAGCTGTAACCTCCATAGCCAGTCCTACACCAGCCATGCTTGTCACATTTCGCCCTCTCATCATCTCTACAGAATATCTGGACCTTCGTTCCACAACTGTTTGGATCCTGAGAGGGAACGTAGAGGGTAGATTTGAACTTGCTGCAGTCACAGGAGTAGCCAGACCCTTGGGGGCTGCAAAGACCTGCATCCCCACATGGGTCATTGAACGGATCCGTGATGTCACATTTTGGATCGCCAGCAACTATGAACAGACGGATTGTTGGTTAGGAAATACTACTCGCCTTAGTAAAAGAGAGACCCAGGTAAAAGAAGGAAATGAAAAAGAAGAAGATATGTAGGTACATGTGGCTGGTAAGTCGGAGGGTGTGAGTTCAAATCCCTACTTCGATAAGGACCTAAAATAACTGACTATCCTCACAGTAAAAATGTTCTAAAATGAACTTACCTTTAGAGAAAAGAAAATGTGTCCCAAAAATTGTTGAAAGTATGATCAGAAAATTCTGCATACTTTGAACTGAAGAATAAGTTCAAAGGCTTCAAAGCTATGAACATTGAGCAAGGAAGTTTATTTTAAACTGGAAAAATTTTTCAGCCACTCAATCCACAAGCCCGTCTTTTGTCCTGTGTGTGCATTTTAAAATCGCGCCTGATATTTTTATTGAGCAGAGCGAACCTGGCGGATAAAAGTAAAATCTCCATTTTTCAAGATGGCGTTTCATCAGATTTCTGAAATGTAAACATCTGCTTATCAGCAACTCGATGTTTATATTAGTTTGTACTAATGTTTTTAGTTTGTCTTTGTATCTTTAGTTTGTCTGAAAATCTTTTAGTTTTTCTGTATGTCCACCTTAAAAACTTTCGATCCACCTGCTAAAATGTTTTCGTACATAGGTACCTACATAGTTACTCAGATATTATACCCACTTACCTGTGTACTTAACGATCTTGTGGACCAGATAATGCTCCTCTTCCCCTATTTGTTTCAACGTATTCAGAAAATACTTCAACGTCGTCAGCACTTGTCGGATGAGCAAATAGTTCAGTGTGTTTTCTATATCGTCAAATACATGTCCAATTTCAGATATTATTTGGAGACTGGAGGCTTCTTTCTGGGTGGAATTCATGTGGGGTAACATTTTCGTGAGGACTTGTATGTGTCTCAACATGGATGGGTGATCCAAGAGTGACCGAGATATTTCCACAGTCTTTGCTTTTCTGCGTAATGCTGTCCAGTTGTTTCCAATCCAATCTAAAAAAAATCATGTGCTTTTCAAAAATAGTTGCCTTGTATCAAACAGTAAACTTGAACTCTGATTCTTTTTCACATCACTCACCAATCCTGTAATTTCAGATGGGGTATACAGGAGGACCTGTTTCCCTCGGCGGCATTGAAGAAATACAACGTTTGTTTGAACTCAAGGCGCCCTCTGTTTTTGAGCACAATAACATACTGGCTAGGCTGACCCCTAAAGTTGCCTTCATTGTCAAAGATATACTCAACGGTGTCTTTCTTCGTGGCAGGGTACTGAAGCTTGATAACGGGCTTTACGTCTGAAATCCAAGAGAAAATCACTTCCCATCCATCGTTCCTCCGTGGCAAATGAGAATTTATTGAGGAAAAAATGTCGCATCCACCAATCGTACATTGTACGTAATACGGTGGTGGAGACGCCAAAATATTGTCTTAACTGTGTTGCACATTGCATACTCAAAATAGATACCAGGCGCTCATAAAAAAATCTGTCTAGGGAAAAATCGAGCACATCCACTAAACAGAATAGCCATCGTCTATTCGACTTGAGGCTTTGTAGAATATAGCTCCTCAAGGATAACTTGAGTTAAGCAACGTTTTCCGTGGTTGCTATCTGGATGGGTGTCCGTCAATACAAACCATGCGGAATAATCGAGCAAAATGCTTCATCCTGAAACTGCTGCACACAGATTTTGCGTGGTTGCTATCTGGATGGGTGTCCGTCAATACAAACCATGCGGAATAATCGAGCAAAATGCCTCATCCTGAAACTGCTGCACACAGAAATCTCTACCGGAGGGTACCATTGCCATATCCTGGGCTCTTTGATGTACCTCATGTCTCCACAGTAACAAGTGTCCCTTAAGGTGGTTGTTAAAGACTTGACTTGGTGAAGGGGGGAAATAAAGTGTGACTTGACTTGGACTCGAACCATTAACCTCCAGATCCAAAGTCCAATGTGCTAACCACTACGCCACTTAGTTTACATAATTTATTTATTTATACATACCTCGTTGTTTCGCGTCGTTGCTATCTGGATGGGTGTCCGTCAATACAAACCATGCGGAATAATCGAGCAAAATGCTTCATCCTGAAACTGCTGCACACAGAAATCTCTACCGGAGGGTACCATTGCCATATCCTGGGCTCTTTGATGTACCTCATGTCTCCACAGTAGCTTGTCCTGCTGTAGGTAGTTGGCCACCTGAGAGATGTCCCTGAGTGACCTGATGGAAAGGGGAACGGGTTTTTAGCAGGGTTATTTGTTGAGGTAATTCTTAGGGATATTTTGTCAGGGCATCTACAGCATATTGCCAGGGACCATGAAATTTTGGATCACTGAAGTGAGGCAACGTAGTGTGTGCTGTGTATAGTGTTTATCTGGATGGGTTAGCATCTGAGCAATAACTTTTCGTGTTTAGCTCGTTGCCCTAAATTTATTGTCGGCGAACAGAGAGAGGGTAACAGAGAAACAGTCAGGTATATACGTATATACAATCTATATACATAGGTATAGGGAGGGACCTAATTAAATAAATGGCACTACATTAGCGGCATAGCTTTCATTGCTTTTACCTCAGATTAGGTGTTTGCGACACATCTCGTCGTCTTAGTCTGGCGGATAAGATCCTAATTCTTAGGGATATTTTGTCAGGGCATCTACAGCATATTGCCAGGGACCATGAAATTTTGGATCACTGAAGTCAGGCAGCGTAGTGTGTGCTGTGTATAGTGTGTATCTGGATGGGTTAGCATCTGAGCAATAACTTTTCGTGTTTAGCTCGTTGCCCTAAATTTATTGTCGGCAAACAGAGAGAGGGTAACAGAGAAACAGTCAGGTATATCTACAACCTATATACATAGGTATAGGGAGGGACCTAATTAAATAAATAACACTACATTAGCGGCATAGCTTTCATTGCTTTTATGCTGCTTTTACCTCAGATTAGGTGTTTGCGACACATCTCGTCGTCTTAGTCTGGCGGATAAGATCATTTCCAAGATATCGAAGATTTGAAACGAAGGTTGTGTCCCAATGGACTGAGCCAGAATGTAGATGACGCGAATAGAACCAATGGGGGCTTTATTTTTGAACAGAACGATCGGGGACTGGAAATAGGTCATGTTACCGCCTGAAACAATAATTTACTTACTCATACCAAAGCAACATTACAGGTGACTTTCGACCACACACCTACGACCACATAGGGAATTGAACCCGGAAACTCTGGTTAGCATTAGCAGTATTTCTTCTACCTGAGAGATCATGTATCATAGTGGTCTAATCTATAAAGTTTAGTAGAGCTAGGTATCAATCAAAATATCAATAGATTAATTTTTAGCCACTCGAATAAGCTTGGAGGGCAGCTGGCTTGCGTTGTACTTTAGCGCCAGGTTGCGGGTTCGATTTCCGTCCGGGACAAACTTTATCCTAAATAAGGTTCGTTCTGGGGATGGCTGACTTTCTCTCATCCTGTCCTCCTTCTCTCTTTGACTTCGGGAGTATCCTCTAGGGAATTGAACCCGGGACCTCTGGGTTAGCATTAGCAGTATTTCTTCTACCTGAGAGATTATCTAGTGGTCTAATCTATAAAGTTTAGTAGAGCTAGGTATCAATCAAAATATCAATTTTTAGCCACTCGAATAAGCTTGGAGGGCAGCTGGCTTGCCTTGTACTTTAGCGCCAGGTTGCGGGTTCGATTTCCGTCCGGGACGAACTTTATCCTAAATAAGGTTCGTTCTGGGGATGGCTGACTTTCTCTCATCCTGTCCTCCTTCTCTCTTTGACTTCGGGAGTATCCTCTGCTATAACAGTTTCCGCTAGACCTCCGCTATAACAGTTCTCGCTAAAAACAAAGTCAATTCCTACAAACTTACTGGAACGACCGGTGCAGTACTGATTATGATAGCCAGGGTCACACAGACAGCTGTAACCTCCATAGCCAGTCATCCCGCTAGACCTCCGCTATAACAGTTCCCGCTAAAAAAAAATTAATTCCTACAAACTTACTGGAACGACCGGTGCAGTACTGATTATGATAGCCAGGGTCACACAGACAGCTGTAACCTCCATAGCCAGTCCTACACCAGCCATGCTTGTCACATTTCGCCCTCTCATCATCTCTACAGAATATCTGGACCTTCGTTCCACAACTGTTCGGATCCTGAGAGGGAACGTAGAGGGTAGATTTGAACTTGCTGCAGTCACAGGAGTAGCCAGACCCTTGGGGGCTGCAAAGACCTGCATCCCCACATGGGTCATTGAACGGATCCGTGATGTCACATTTTGGATCGCCAGCAACTATGAACAGACGGATTGTTGGTTAGGAAATACTACTCGCCTTAGTAAAAGAGAGACCCAGGCTAAAGAAGGAAATGAAAAAGAAGAAGATAGGTAGGTACGTGTGGCTGGTGAGTCGGAGGGTGTGAGTTCAAATCCCTACTTCGATAAGGACCTAAAACTGATTATCCTCACAGTAAAAATTTTTCTAAAATGAACTTACCTTTAGAAAAAAGAAAATGTGTCCCAAAAATTGTTGAAAGTATGATCAGAAAATTCTGCATACTTTGAACTGAAGAATAAGTTCAAAGGCTTCAAAGCTATGAACATTGAGCAAGGAAGTTTATTTTAAACTGGAAATTTTTCAGCCACTCAATCCACAAGCCCGTCTTTTGTCCTGTCTGTGCATTTTAAAATCGCGCCTGATATTTTTATTGAGAAGAGCGAACCTGGCGGATAAAAGTAAAATCTCCATTTTTCAAGATGGCGTTTCATCAGATTTCTGAAATGTAAACATCTGCTTATCAGAGACAGACGTGCTACCATCCAATTCCAAACTAACCTGGCTATTGTAAACGGACCCATATTTGTAAATTATTATTTATTTTTTTTTTTATCGTATGGACGTTTTATTTTATACATAGAATACAGAACAAAGGATAAATTGTAGGTATTTATTCTAGACACTATAAACCATCTAAAGCCTGGCTATTGTAATGTTTTCTTTGAGGTAGTTCTTGTGGTGCTATGGGCCGTTCTCCGTAGTCTACAGCTCTTCTCCTATCCTATCTTCCTTCTCTCTTCGATTTCGGGACGATAAGACCTTAGCAGTCACAGTTTCCTGTATCAAACACCTTAAAAAAATAAAATATCTGAGGTTGTTTTTGTGTTGCTGTTTCTACCAGTCTACAGCTTTTATTTAAATTCTAAAAAGTCTAAAACTTCAAATGCTTTTCTTTTCTGTTGTCAGATTGACGAGGACCTGACAGCCCGTATCAACATGGCGGATGCCCAGTTCTCGTTCCAGCAGCGAGGTCGCTGTTATTATCCGGCCTGGATGTCACCCGAGGCTCTACAGAAGAAACCCGGGGACCGAAACCTTGAGGCATGCGACATGTGGAGCTTTGCCGTACTCCTGTGGGAGCTGGCCACGAGGGAGGTCCCGTTTGCTGACCTGACCCCCATGGAGGTTGGAATGAAAGTGAGTATCCCTAAATTACTTATCTTCTGGAGTGCTGAATATTTGAGACGGTTTGCAGGTCTATTTTTTTTTTTTTAATCTGATCGTTTTTATTTATTTATTATTTTTTAAAGAGTTTTGATGGGCGGGACTCTAGCAGTACGTACGGAGGTCTTATCGTCCCGAAATCGAAGGGGAAAGGGAGAGAGGATAGGAGAAAGCCCTTCCGAGAACGAATCAACGAACCTCATCTGTTGATAAAATTCGTTCCGGGTGGGAATCGAACCCGCGACCTAGTGCTTACAAGGCAGACGTAATACCCTCCAAGCTAACCAGGTAGGCCGTGGTTTTATTATTGGATTTCTATGTAGTTTGGCCCATCTTCAATGAAAATATTGTATGGTTTCTGACTTGAGTTTTCAAACATATATAAATAACTATACTGTACACAAAGGTACATACAATACATACATAAAGAAATCTAAAATTTCTTGTAAATATTTTCCATTTCAGGTGGCCCTGGAAGGCCTTCGCATTACAATCCCACCGGGTATTTCCAGTCACTTATCCAAGCTGATTCGTATCTGTATGAACGAGGACCCTGGCAAGAGACCCACTTTCGATATGGTCCTGCCTATTCTGGATAAAATGAAGAGATAAGACGATATATAAACCTCGTGGCGTGTCTAAAGGTGTGTCCATACATAGTCGAACGGCCGTCGATCGATGTCGTCGATTGACGAGGTAAATCTATGTTGTCGAGGCAGTGTGGACGGTTCAGTCGACATCGATCAACGGCCGGACGACTTCGTGTGGACACACCTTAAGAGCTCTCGGAAAGAAGGGCATATCTCGAAGAACGTAATGAATTGTGGAAGTGATGACGTGATTTCCATTTCACACGTCCAATATTACTATTAGGTACCCAGTCAATAGTTTTAGTTCTAGGTCAATAGCTATACGTAACACTGCCATAGTGTAGGTACATACATATTAGCTGTGTCTGTAATATAGGTACCTAGCTGTAATATTTGTGTGTCATTTGTAGGTTCCAATGGAATGAGAAATTCCAATGGAATGTTTAGCGTTTTTGTCTACTGCAAAGGTTGCCATCCTCTATACAAGTAGGCATACTACTAACGGTAATCGGATGGATGCAGCCCGAAATAGCCATTAGCCCATGTCCCAGATAATCCAGATATCACACACAACGTTTAACTTCAGTGATCCGTTTTAAATTAGTTTATTCAACGTGATTTTGCCGTAGGTTTTTTGTTTATTTATTTATTATTTTAATTAGTCAATTCCCAGTTGTTTTTTTATTAATTTTCTAAATTGAAATTCGAATAGAAAACCTGCTCTTTACCTATTTACTAGGCAGAAGTATTTAGGTACATAATTAATATCAGGATAAAGTAATTATTTTTCATCAGATATCTTACAATAATAGTACCTGCAGTGAAGAAAAACTCGAAAAATTTTCCTCATTGCTAAACAACTAAACTGTACCCATGTCATCTGAATCTAAATTATATCTGACCACAGCATAGAGGTGTGTTGCCAATTTATGTTTTCGATGTTTAACAGGTGGTCAGTGGTCAGTTCTCACATGTGCGTTCTATCGATTTGACCTAAACGACAATGTAATTCTTCGGTGATTAAAATAAAATTTTTATTTGGAATTTTTCGCATTCCTACGAGACGAATCAGGGACGGAATAATTAATTATTTAATTCCAATCAATATTATTACCTAGTTAAAATTGTTTTTGATTGTTTCTATTTTTCCTCCTCTTTTTATGAAGTTAGATATTTCCCCATGTTTATAATATCTAATAATTATGTATTAACCTCGTGGCATGTCTAAAGGTGTGTCCAAACATAGTCGAACGGCCGTCGATCGATGTCGATTGACGAGGTAAATCTATGTTGTCGAGGCAGTGTGGACCGTTCAGTCGACATCAATCAACGGACGGCCGACCATTTGTGGACACACCTTAAGAGCTCTCGGAAAGAAGGGCATATCTCGAAGAACGTAATGAATTGTGGAAGTGATGACGTGATTTTGGCCAGATAGGAATCTTGGAACCCATGCCTTGTTCAATTTCACCTGACATATTTTGTTATCTCTTTGAAATTTAAATCTTTACACCTACTGAAAACACCTACAGACTTTGATGAAAGTTACTACTCTACATCCTGGTACACATTTAAAACACATTTTTTTTTTTTTTTTTTAATACCTATTGGTTTTTTTATTTTTTTTAATTAGCCAATCACGCAAGTTTTTTGTCCAATTCTACGTCATTGCTGAAGTAATCTAAAAAAGTACAAAGGATTGTCCAACACTCAATCTAAATTTTGGCCAGAAATATTGCGTGATTTTAAGTAGCCAATTATGTACTACGTAAGTGTAACGTATGCCATATTATTATTATTTTTTTTTTTAATTGGCCAATCACGCAAGTTTTTTGTCCAATTCTACGTCATTGCTGAAGTAATCTAAAAAAGTACAAAGGATTGTCCAACACTCAATCTAAATTCGGTATATTCGGTAAGCCCTTTTTGTCTGAGACTCTCGATTATAAAGTTTTGTCATCAGGTAATATAACTTTGGCTCCTCAATAGTCGCTTGAATATACGACACTGCCCATATTTCTTTAACCGGGGCTCATTCCTCAAATATCCGTAATTGAACTTGCACGGGAAAATACATCAAACCTCGCCGTTGCACCTACTGTTTGTGCATTTTTGATCAATATTTTTTTTCCATTGGTAAATTAGGTACCAACTTTCGTAGTTTTTGTCTTTTGCCTAATGACAAAGCTTTTTTTCACATCTTCTTATGATACCTAACTGTAATATGAAAACACATGAGAGGGGTCTCTTCACAATTTTCTTGTAACTGATTTCCTGGCTTGTAATTGATTGTTTTTCAGTGATGACCATGGCTTTAGTCCTTTGCACTGGGCATGTAAAGAAGGCCATTTGAAGTTGGTTGAACTGTTATTACAACGTGGTGCACGGGTCAATGCTACTTTCGGAGGAGATGACACATCTTCTTATGATAACTGTAATATGAAAACACATGAGAGGGGTCTCTTCACAATTTTCTTGAAACTGATTTCCTGGCTTGTAACTGATTGTTTTTCAGTGATGACCATGGCTTTAGTCCTTTGCACTGGGCATGTAAAGAGGGCCATTTGAAGTTGGTTGAACTGTTATTACAACGTGGTGCACGGGTCAATGCTACTAACAGAGGAGATGATACACCTCTTCATCTAGCTGCTGCACATGGACACCTAGACATTGTCAGATTGGTAAGGTTAAAAATAAATAAAATCTACCAAGCTTAAAAGCTCTCTGCAAAATTTGAGTGACCTGTGGCTAAAGGTAAATTCCCAAAAACTGCTCATACCTTTTTGAGCTTTCTCCCCGTGTAGCCCTAAATAGCAATGGTCAGGAATAACAGCCAAACCATATGTTCTGGAAACAGGGCCCAAGAAAATTATTGATCTACATAATTTATCCAATCTTTCTGCCAAGTTTGAGCTACTTTGGCCAAAATTTAAATTGTGGCTAAAGGTAAAGTCCTGAGAACTGCTCATTCTTTTTGAGCTTTTTCCCAGTATACCCCTAAATACATATACACTATACAGGGTGAACACATTCTGTTTACCTAGGTATTCAAAAATAGTTATAGTATACTTGAGAACCATCACACTGTGCTAGCATGTATTAGGGCAGTTTCAGTTATTCCAACAATTTTCACAGTAAGCAGTAAGGAAAGAAGTGGAAAATATTTTCCCTTACATTTCATTATGCTTTTCTTCTTTCAGCTCCTAAGGCAAAAGGCTGACCTCAACTTCACTGCGTGATTTTAAGTAGCCAATTATGTACTACGTAAGTGTAACATATGCCATATTATTATTATTATTATTTTAATTAGCCAATCACGTAAGTTTTTTGTCCAATTCTACGTCATGGCTGAAGTAATCTAAAAAAGTATAAAGGATTGTCCAACACTCAATCTAAATTCGGTATATTCGGTAAACCCTTTTTGTCCGGGACTCTCTCAGTTATTAAAGTTGAATCATCAGGGAATGTAACTTAGGCTCCCCACTAGTCACTTGACTACTTGACTTTAAGACACTGCCCAATATTTCCTTAACTTGGGGCTCATTCCTCAAAGGTCTTCTGACCTGCACTAAAAAATACACTAAACCTCGCCTAATTACTGTTTGTCTATTTTTGCAGTACAAGGATTGAGCGATAAGTCCTTTTTTTTTGGTCCTTGAAAACAGAAAAAAAACCACTTTGAACTACATAGGTTGAGTGACTGTAATCCAAATGAGTTTAACCTTATTGAGGTTTGGTGTCTATAGCCAACAAAGATGGGGACACACCATCCAACAAAGCCAAAGGAAACCTCTGCAAAAGAATCAATGGTAAATAGTGATTGAGAAAAATTGAATGCAATCTGTTATCAAAGATAGACAGGTAGATGGAAAGCTTTCATGTAGAGGAAAAAATAGTCTACAGTGATTCCTTTTGTTAAATATTCCAAGTAGACATTTCCTTTTACTTACCTATATGATGATAAATTGAAGAAGAAAAAAAAAAAAAAAAATTGAGGAAGTAATCAACCTCATAGTGTAGTTAACTTTAATAATGTGAGTACTGAGCATTGTTTAATAAATAAATGAACCATTAATTTTAATTAGTTATTTAGAGTTCAGGAGCATTGTGTTGTAAACAATCATTTCACCTTGTGTTTCAGAGCTTGCTGTCCAAAACAATCAGGACTTGACCAAAATCAATTTCAAGGATCAAAGCTGGTTAGGTCTGAAAACAAGAAGTCGTAAGTATGCCAGTCTTAATATAATATTATTATTTTAAGGAACTTTAATTGTGTTAAACATGATGACTGCTTGTTACAAAAGTCAGTCCCCAATTAATACACTTCAATAAACTATGTGTTATCTCAACACTCAAATGCAACGTTAAAAATGGACAAAATCATCTCATCAACTGCAAGTGGGTGATGTTGTACTCATTCAGGCTCAGGCAACGCCGCCTCAGGCATGGCCTTTGGGCCTTCTTTCAGCTCCTAAGGCACCCTACTTTCTTTTTTTTTCTCTTTCAACCTTATTTTATCAACCCTTTAATCAACCACCATAAGAGACACTTGTTACTGTGAGTTTCCTGAGTTTTTTCAATTATTCACAATAACAAGTGTCTCTTAAGGTGGTTGATAAAGACTTGACTTGGTGAAGGGGGGAAATAAAGTGTGACTTGACTTGGACTCGAACTATTAACCTCCAGATCCAAAGTCCAATGGGCTAACCACTACACCACTTAGTTTACATAGTTCATTTATTTATCCCTCGTTTCCTCGTTCATTCTACTAGGATGATACTGAAAAGTCCCTTTTCTATTCCCAGATTGTACACAATATAAACTTAACAGGTTAAATAAATTATGGGTATTTTCTTCCATTTTATTTTATTTTATTCCATTTTATCTTTCCCAGGCGATGCTACACTGTCTCGTCACAAGGGGATCAGTTTGAATGACCTCTCCCTCCACACCAAGATATCATACCTCGTTTCCTCGTTCATTCTACTAGAATGATACTGAAAAGTCCCTTTTCTATTCCCAGATTGTACACAATATAAACTTAACAGGTTAAATAAATTATGGGTATTTTCTTCCATTTCATTTTATTTTATTCCATTCCATTTTATCTTTCCCAGGCGATGCTACACTGTCTCGTCACAAGGGGATCAGTTTGAATGACCTCTCCCTCCACACGAAGATATCTTCAGGCCCCAACGGTGACACCTGGCGGGGTCGCTGGCAGAAGAATGACATAGTGGCCAAAATCCTGGCCGTCCGAAATTGTACACCTCGCGTGTCCCGAGACTTCAATGAAGAGTTTCCCAAGCTAAGGTAAATAACTATTAACACCCTTATTTGGGTGATTGGTTTTGTATGAACAGGCTCCCAGCCATTCTAGTTAGCTTGAAGCGTACAACGTCTGCTTTGTAAGTGACAGGACGCGGGTTTAATTTCCGGCCGAGATGAACTTTTTCTTTAATATAGTTGGTTTTGTATGAACAGGCTCCCAGCCATTTTAGTTAGCTTGAAGCGTACAACGTCTGCTTTGTAAGTGACAGGACGCGGATTTGATTTCCGGCCGAGATGAACTTTTTCTTTAATATAGACAAGGTTCATTCGCGGAACGGCTGGCTTTCTCCTCTCCTGTCCTCCTTATCTCTTCGATTTCGGGACGATAAAACCTCCATTGTTACAGTTTCCTCTATCAAACTTCTTAAAAAAAAGTCCCTCATTTCAATGTAATTCGATATCCTAATTTCTCTTTTCGACAGAATTTTCTCTCACCCGAACGTACTGCCGGTGATCGGGTGTGTCAATTCTCCTCCCGACCTGGTGGTCATATCCCAGTACATGGCGTGGGGGTCTCTGTACGCGCTACTACACGAGGGTGCCGGCATAGTGGTGGACTTTGCGCAGGCGCTGCGCTTTGCCGTGGACGTTGCCCGCGGGATGGCATTCCTGCACAGTCTGGAACGAATTATACCCCAGTATCAACTCAACTCTCGTCACGTTATGGTGAGTCATTGGAATGAAAAATTTTGCTTTACAGTTACACACAGATAACAATTTTATCTAACTTCATTTTTTTTTTATTTACCTACCTACCTATTTTTTTTTTTTTTCTTTTAGGTCTATATTCTGTAACTTCTGTTCTCTGTAATACTCTAAAAACTGTAATACTGTGTAACTTCCGAGGTCTGTAACAAGAGAGAAGGAGAACAAAGTAAGAGAAAGTTAGCTAGGGAAACATACATACATGTTGGATAAAGTTCGCTCCGGGTGGGAATCGAACTCGCGACCTATCCCTTACACAACCTAGACAGACGTGCTACCATCCAATTCCAAACTAACCTGGCTATTGTAAACGGACCCATATTTGTAAATTGTAGGTATTTATTCTAGACACTATAAACCATCTAAAGCCCGGCTATTGTAATGTTTTCTTTGAGGTAGTTCTTGTGGTGCTATGGACCGTTCTCCGTAGTCTACAGCTCTTCTCCTATCCTGTCTTCCTTCTCTCTTCGATTTCGGGACGATAAGACCTTAGCAGTCACAGTTTCCTGTATCAAACACCTTAAAAAAATAAAAATAAAATGAAAATTTTCCTCATTGCTAAACAACTAAACTGTACCTATGTCATCTGAATCTAAATTATATCTGACCACAGCATAGAGGTGTGTTGCCAATTTATGTTTTCGATGTTTAACAGGTGGTCAGTGGTCAGTTCTCACATGTGCGCTCTATCGATTTGACCTAAACGACAATGTAATTCTTCGGTGATTAAAATAAAATTTTAATTTGGAATTTTTCGCATCCCTACGAGACGAATGAGGGACGGAATAATTAATTATTTAATTCCAATCAATTATTACCTAGTTAAAATTGTTTTTGATTGTTTCTATTTTTCCTCCTCTTTTTATGAAGTTAGAAATTTCCCTATGTTTATAATAATAA
>NW_007379514.1:0-22690 GCF_000475195.1 Diaphorina citri
GGATGACTTTTCTTTTATTGAAAAACTTTATTGAAGAGACAAAACCAGGGCAAAAGCCCTCGACTAAACCTCGGCCTACTTGAATATTATTAGAGGCTTATCACCACTTTGGGAGGGAAGGAAAACAGGGGACTGAAAAGTTGTACTTTTTTCTGACAAATACATAAACCAACCTGAAGGCAGGATTGATTGTAAATGCTGAAAAAAAAAAAAATCTTAAACGGAGATGGGGCAAAGTATTGAACCTTGTGAGGATCGGTTTTTGCAACCTTGAAAAATTAAAATCCAAGTGGAAGCTGAACTAAAACTACGAAAAAGGACATGCAAAAATTAACCACTGAGGTCAAAATGAGGTCAGACAAAGACTGAGGATGGCAATGACAGACAAACTCGATAGCATTAGAAGATAAAGAGATATCCTCCAATAAACGTGTACTGACAGAAATACTAGAAGACGGAATAAAATCCATACAAATGGCGATCTCGCGTGAATTCCCAGCATAATATCTATGCGACTTGGTAACACAGTGGCATAGTTTTCCTCCCACATCGACTGATATCAAGCTCGTGTTATTCTAAACTAGACTAGACAAGAAGAAAAGGCATCTACAATTCTACACCCAAAGTATAGGAATCGCGGGACTTGGTAACACAGTGGCATAGTTTTCCTCCCACATCGACTGATAACTGATATCAAGCTCGTGTTATTCTAAACTAGACTAGACAAGAAGAAAAGGCATCTACAATTCTACACCCAAAGTATAGGAATCGCGGAACTGGACGGAAATGTCACGAAGGACAGCAAGGCGAGGAGAAGAAGGAGAAAGAGGAGGAGGAGGAGAAGGAGAAGGAGGAGGAGGAGAAGAAGAAGAAGAAGAAGAAGAAGAAGAAGAAGAAGAAGAAGAAGAAGACACTGAAATCAGGATAAAAAACAAAGGTAAGTAGGGGATAAATTCCTTTGGAGAGGATAACTCAAGTGAAAGGAGGGAAAAGGAGAAATTGTGGTCTAAGACTATGCAACTGTACGAACATTTGTATTTTGAATCCCTTTGATGTAAAAACTTGAAACCCAACTTTAAACACAAGGAGACGCCTGCCTCTATGGAATTTAAATACCACGTAGGTATAATTTTATTGTGAGGTATGTAGGTACAATACAAAAAAAAGGACAACGAACATGTCAAACAAAACAAAAATATATTTTACTGTCTTACAATCGCAGGCACCGCCCATTTGGACATGCTATGATACAGGCAAAAAGAGACAGGCAGACATACTAAGGAACCAGCCCTGTGCGTATTGTTTCGTCTAATATTTCCGCGAATATAGAGTTCCGAAGACACTGAAATCAGGATAAAAAACAAAGGTAAGTACCTAGGGGATAAATTTCTTTGGAGAGGATAACTCAAGTGAAAGGGAAAGGAAAACAAGGGAGAAATTGTGGTCTAAGACTATGCAACTGTACGTACATTTGTATTTTGAATCCCTTTGATGTAAAAACTTGAAACCCAACTTTAAACACAAGGAGACGCCTGCCTCTATGGAATTTAAATACCACGTAGGTATATTTTTATTGTTAGGTATGTAGGTACAATACAAAAAAAGGACAACGAACATGTCAAACAAAACAAAAATATATTTTACTGTCTTACAATCGCAGGCACCGCCCATTTGGACATGCTATGATACAGGCAAAAAGAGACAGGCAGACATACTAAGGAACCAGCCCTGTGCGTATTGTTTCGTCTAATATTTCCGCGAATGTAGAGTTCCTCAATTTCTATTATCCTATAGACCTCATTGAATATTCATGGAAAAAGTTTGTCTTCCCTAACAATAATCATTTTATTTTGATAGCTGGTACTCCTTCTCTACTCCTAGAGTACCTAGTGAGAAAGAGAAACCGAACCTAGTAATAGAAATCACGATAAAATCGAGAAGAAGGGAGAAATTCCTCCAGTAAACATTGGATCGTAAATCGACAAGTAATCGATGGTGCTGGGAACGTCCAGAACCACAAAGCAGATTACCAAACTAAAATTGCTTCTATATCAATGAAAGACAAAAACCTAGAAGATTAGGCAAACAGAACCAAATACACATCAGAAAACCTCCATTGAAATTAGATTTCCTGTCAGCAAGTATTCAAGTTCACACTTTTCCTATAAAGTCGAATGTCCAAAAAATACAAGAGTCAAAATTGACAGTTAAAAATCCAAACATCAAAGGAATCTTTTTGAAAAGGATGACTCCACTGAAGACAGGGAATCAGAATTGGACGAAAATAATGAACATATCAGAACTTTGGAAACCAACTGATCAAGTAATCTTCAAACTCAGGTGACTTTTCAAGATTGGACGTCGATGAAAACCCAAAGGTGACGATATGGAAGTCAAATATCTACTGACGATGACGACCTAAAGGAAGGCAAATCATTATCAGGAAACAACATAATCTCGTGAAAAATCCATACATCCATCCAGTTGTTGGCAAATACGATGCTCCACTAAAACCTCAAGACCTAAAGTTAGTAGCCCCCAAAACTAAAGCTGCTCTCCCTACTAGGAAATAAAAAGCCCCCAGATTGAATCCTAGTAGGTACAAAACCTCAAATCACATGCCCCATTTTGTGCCACACAATAATTCGAGTTCTCGTATGGGAAGATTTCCCAAAATTTTCCCCCGAAAGTTTAAAGAGGTCCTAAAAAATGGGCATTACCTATAATTTGCTATCTGTGGGCACGTCATGTGTAATGAGGACTAGGGACCCATTAAACATTGTGATTGGCTGATCTAGCATAACACAAACCCTACTCTGGGATAACAGTTAAATTAGCTGGTTTTCGATCCTTTAGTTGGCTTCATCCTAGTACCCACTGACCCAGATTGAGTTTCCTTCGAGAATCATAACTTGGTAACACCAAGTCATTGGTAAAATTCAGAAATTGTATGAATGCCGTACAATTATTTAAGTATGCAATGCGGTACAAAATTTGACTTAGTGGAGATGTCACATTTACTCGTATTTTTCTTGCGCACTGAGAAATCGAGCATTCTGAATCTTAACGTCTGTATTTTTCTGCAAATGGATAGGGTTAGGGGATTCTATTTTTCACTAGCAATTAGTTAGAATAGTTAAATCTTTCTGATCGTTTAGGGTTTAGAATTTATTCTTTCAATCTCTTTTTACTTTGATTATTTAAGACTGAATTTCCCAACTTTTTTCACAAGCCCTTAACGAAAGTTTTATCAATCCTATTCATAAAATCCCATTCGAAGCCAACTAAACGACCGAAAACCCAACCTCTGATTGAATTAGTGGTGATGCCACATTTACTCGTACTTTTCTTGCGCACTGAGAAATCGAGCATTCTGGATCTTAACTTCTGTATTTTTTTTTGGAAATGGATAGGGTTAGGGGATTCTATTTTTCACTAGCAACTAGTTAGAATAGTAAACACTTAAATCTTTCTGATCGCTTAGGGTTTAGAATTATTTATTCTTTCAATCTCTTTTTACTTTGATTATTTAGGATTGAATTTCCCAACTTTTTTTCACAAGCCCTTAACGAAAGTTTTATCAATCCTATTCATAAAATCCCATTCGAAGCCAACTAAACGACCGAAAACCCAACCTCTCTCCCCCTCTCCCATCTTGCAGGATGCTTACCTTCTGCGCATTCGCAATGCGAATCAAGATAAGTCAAAACAGGGCCGGCAGCGTGCCTGGCACCCATCAGACGGGCCCTGATTAGACCCTCTCGCTTGGAAGCCCTGATAATTTTCACCTTGGGGAACCTCTCCATGTACTCTTCCAACTGCTTCTTGCGTGCCTGGCACCCATCAGACGGGCCCTGATAAGACCCTCTCGCTTGGAAGCCCTGATAATTTTCACCTTGGGGAACCTCTCCATGTACTCTTCCAACTGCTTCTTCAGGTGAGCTGTAACAGAGGAAATCGAGAAACAGGTTAAAATACTGTTCAGGTATATCAGGTCGACCTGACTACTTCAGGTCGAATGGAACACATCACATGCTTTCAGGCACACTCCATTTGTCAAGGGTCTAGGTTTTCCTTGGGATCAATGAAAAAACCAGTTACTGATGAAAATTTGTAACAATAAGATAAAAAAATAATCTACTGAGGGGGAAAAATCTTATGCCACTCAAACTCGTCGTCTGCAGGCTCAGATCTCTCACAGACAGATCTAGGTCGGAAGATATTCCCGCCACACACTGTTTGACAGACCGCGGTATGTCAGACGCTCTCAGCGTGGTCAGCATTACCAAAACAAAATTACCATTCCTAGAAACTCTAGAAAGCCAGCCTAGTTAGCTTAGTTGGTAGTGCGTCTGCCTTGTAAGCGCTAGGCCGCGGGTTCGATTCCCGCCCGGGGCGGATTTTGAGCTGTAACAGAGGAAATCGAGAAACAGGTTAAAATACTGTTCAGGTATCTCAGGTCGACCTGACTACTATTCGAATGGAACACATCACATGCTTTCAGGCACACTCCATTTGTCAAGGGTCTAGGATTTCCTTACCCTTGGGATCAATGAAGAAACCAGTTACTGATGAAAATTTGTAACAATAAGATGAAAAAATAATCTACTGAGGGGGAAAAATCTTATGCCACTCAAACTCAGACCGTCTGCAGACCCAGATCTCTACTACTATTCAGGTCGACCTAACTGCTATTCAGGTCGAGTCGAATGGAACACATCACATGCTTTCAGGCACACTCCATTTGTCAAGGGTCTAGGTTTTCCTTACACTTGGGATCAATGAAGAAACCAGTTACTGATGAAAATTTGTAACAGTAAGATGAAAAAATAATCTACTGAGGGGGAAAAATCTTATGCCACTCAAACTCAGACCGTCTGCAGACCCAGATCTCTCACAGACAGATCTAGGTCGGATGATTTTCCCGCCACACACATTCCAACGGTTTGACAGACTGCGGTATGTCAGACGCTCTCAGCGTGAATGGCCAGCATTACCAAAAATTACCATTCCTAGAAACTCTAGAAAGCCAGCCTAGTTAGCTTAGTTGGTAGTACATTTTAATTTCAATACACTGACGTGCAGAAAATTTGAAACAGATTGACTTTAAAATGGCTGTAAGAGTATTCAATAAAAATGAAAACTGTCCTAATTTTTTTGCATTCCAGTGTATATCGTATCCATAGCTACCAAAAATCAATCGAAACTGGTCGATAGCAAATGAACACGATTAGTATCCAAATAGAAGAGAAGCCAGCCTAGTTAGCTTAGTTGGTAGTGCGTTTGCCTTGTAAGCACTAGGCCGTGGGTTCGATTCCCACCCGGCGCGGATTTGATCCTGATGGGATAATGTTTGTTCTCGGAATGGCTGGCTTTCTCCTTCCTTCTCTCTTCGATTTCGGGACGATAAGACCATAGCAGTTACAGTTCCCTCTGTCAAACCTCTTTAAAAAAAAAAAAAAAAAAAAAAAAAAACTTGGATTGGTTCCAACTTTTTTTTTTTTTACTTTAAATTCCTCTTATTTTATAAAAATTCGAGCGAGAAAAAAAAAGAGATGCTTTTCACAAATCGATAAAATATGGGGAAGTTTCAACTTTATTACAGGCAATCATGTGAAATAATTATTTAATGATCTTCTCCCCTGAAAGAAAAGTATAGATTTTTTCTACTGACGATGAGATGACGAGAGAATCTAGAGAAAATTAAGGTTGAGACAAAAAATTGGAGCTCGGAAAAGCTGGAAACCTTCCGGAAGTTTCAACTTTATTACAGGCAATCATGTGAAATAATTATTTAATGATCTTCTCCCCTGAAAGAAAAGTGTACATTTTTTCTACTGACGATGAGATGACGAGAGAATCTAGAGAAAATTAAGGTTGAGACAAAAAATTGGAGCTCGGTCAAATAAAATAGGTAAAAATAGAGGAGGTGGAGTATTAATAGCTCTCAAGACAGATTTCCTCT
Organism: Diaphorina citri; assembly: GCF_000475195.1. Lineage (NCBI taxonomy): Eukaryota > Metazoa > Arthropoda > Insecta > Hemiptera > Psyllidae > Diaphorina > Diaphorina citri. Next base: position 5,966 of record NW_007379514.1, read on the forward strand.
TTGAAAAATGTGATAAGTTGTGTACACTGGAAACCCATTGAAAAATTGGGTTTCAGACTTTCAGATAAAGAAAAGAGGAATTGGGAAGTAGGCGAAGTAGCTAACCTAAATGATAATAGAAATGTAGATATGGACCTACTCAACATAATTATGAACGCCGTAAAATCATGATAAACAGCCTTCTTGAACGATAGTTGGAAATCAAATCGAAAAAATACTGCCCTAGTAGGTACTATCAACATACTAGAAAAATTATCACACGCTTCCTTTAAGCACCGAACGCACTTAGTCCAATTAAATTGATCTCGAGAACTCAATAGGAAAACAATTCGTATTTTTTCTCCTAAAATCTGATAAACCTACGTGAGTGTGTAAGAATAAAATCCTATATCCTTATTATATTCATGGAGGAAGGTAAAGAAGAAGGAAAGATAAAGAAGAAAAAGGAGGAGGAGAAGGAGAAGAAAGAAGAAGTAAAAGGAGAAGAAGGTGAAAGGAAAAAGAAGACGAGAAATTCGATTCATACCTTTCTCTTTAAGCTCCTTATCAAGCTTACAGCGCCGAAATTTTCCAACTTCAATTTTCATAATTCAGCCTCAATTGAGAGAAAAATCTAATGAAAATTCTCACCGTTTTCTGTCCGACTTGCTGGGATTGGATGAGAGTTTTCCTCAGTCTCCTAGGTTACGGGTTCGAATCCAGCCCAGGCCGAACTTTATCCTAAACAGATATGCAGTACCTAGTTCTCGGAATGGCTGGCTTTTCCCTATTCTGTTTTCCTTCTCCCTTCGCTTTCGGGATGATAATACCTAAGACCTCAGCAGTTACAGTTCCCTCAAAAAAGTAATTTCCATTATTTATTTTCTGACGGGCACTCGACATTAATGTATTCTCCTGACTTTTCTTCGGAGAGAACCACAGAATGAGATGTGTCCGTGATATTACAAGTTAATTATATTTTTATTAATAGAGGAGAAATACTGAGATGAAGATTACACTGTCTATTTTCCTTCTTCTCCTTCTTCGTCTTCTTTTCCTCTTTCTTCTTCTTTTTCTTCTTCTTGTTCTTTTTCTCCTTCTCCTCCTCCTCCTCATTCTTCGTCTCCTCTCTCTCTTCTTCCCCCACCTTTAGTGAAGAGAGGAAGAATGGAATAAAAAGAAACTTCAGATCAGATGAAGGATGTGAAAAGTGAGATTAAGAAATAATTTACGAGAAAATAAATAAAGTGTAGAAAGAGAAACAGAGAGATAGAGATATTATGTGGGAGGAATAAAAATTCACAGCTTTCAGCGTTGGTGGACATTCTAAAAGAAAATGAATCTCGTAAGGTATCATCTTAAATAAAGGTTGCTGGATCCTTCAATACATACACATAGGAATGTAAACCTCAATTATTATTAGGCTTTGCCCAATGGAAGTAGTTTAAAGTAAAGTACAAAATCAAATCTATTGGCAAAACTGTACATTTAAGATTCTAGGAATAAATACGAAGAAGGGTCCTAGGTAGATTATACCGTGTACCTGTACAAGTTTCGTTATTCACCTATCTCTTCTTTACAAGTTCAACATTATTACGAGTTGAAAACTAGGTAGAAGAAAATTTACTCCACAAGACACATGTTGCAAATGTACGTTATACCTCTACAAGTTTTGTTATTCACCTATCTCTTCTTTACAAGTACAACATTATTACGAGTTGAAAACTAGGTAGAAGAAAATTTACTCCACAAGACACATGTTGCAAATGCAAGCAAATACGAAAGTTAATAACCACACTTGCAAATTATAAAAAAACTCGAGAACAAAATGCTCATTTCAGTAACACAAATAAGTTTGCCAGTTTTCGTCTGTGTGTATGTGAGAAAAGTTTGGTGTTTTCCCAGGAGCATACTCGAGAACAAAATGCTCATTTCAGTAACACAAATAAGTTTGCCAGTTTTCGTCTGTGTGTATGTGAGAAAAGTTTGGTGTTTTCCCAGGAGCATAATTAGATAAAGCTCTTGGCGCACTAAAACACACAGCTCCAGAAGTTTCAACTTTATTACAGGCAATCATGTGAAATAATTATTTAATGATCTTCTCCCCTAAAAGAAAAGTGTACATTTTTTCTACTGACGATGAGATGGCGAGAGAATCTAGAGAAAGTTAAGGTTGAGACAAAAAATTGGAGCTCGGAAAAGCTGGAAACCCATTGAAAAATTGGGTCTCAGACTTTCAGATAAAGAAAAGGGGAATTGGGAAGTAGGCGAAGTAGCTAACCTAAATGATAATAGAAATGTAGATATGGACCTACTCAACATAATTATGAACACCGTAAAATCCTGATAAATAGCCTTCTTGAACGATAGTTGGAAATAAAATCGAAAAAAATACTGTCCTAGTAGGTACTAACATACTTCCTTTAAGCACCGAACGCACTTGGTTCAATTAAATTGATCTCGAGAACTCAATAGGACAATTCGTATTTTTTCTCTTAAAATTTGACACGCTACGTGAGTGTGTAAGAATAAAATCCTATATCCTTATTATATTCATGGAGGAAGGTGAAGAAGAAGGAAAGATAAAGAAGAAAAAGGAGGAGGAGTAGGTAGGCCATCTTGCTCTTTTTTACGTTTCTTTTGAATATATTTTCTTGATTATACTCTATGATGTGTTCCTGACAGGTTTAGGTACTCGCATTTCTTCAAAAAAATTCCCATTTAATTTTTTTAATTATTATTATTTTTTATTATTATTATTATTATTTTTATGGGTAGGTATCTCTTCATCGCGACGACTTGGTAACACAGTGGCATAGTTTTCCTACCACATCGACTGATATCAAGCTCGTGTTATTCTAAACTAGACTATACAAGAAGAAAAGGCATCTACAAAGTATAGGAATCGCAAAACTGGACAGAAATGTCACGAAGGACAGCAAGGCGAGGAGAAGAAGGAGAAAGAGGAGGAGGAGGAGGAGGAGAAGAAGAAGAAGAAGACACTGAAATCAGGATAAAAAACAAAGGTAAGTAGGGGATAAATTCCTTTGGAGAGGATAACTCAAAAGGAAAGGAGGGTAAAGGAGAAATTGTGGTCTAAGACTATGCAACTGTACGTACATTTGTATTTTGAATCCCTTTGAGGTAAAAACTTGAAACCCAACTTTAAACACAAGGAGACGCCTGCCTCTATGGAATTTAAATACCACGTAGGTATAATTTTATAGTGAGGTAAACACAAGGAGATGCCTGCTTATATGGAATTTAAATGCCACGTAGGTATAATTTTATTGTTGGGTATGTAGGTAAAATAAAAAAAAAGGACAACGAACATGTCAAACAAAACAAAAAAATATTTTACTGTCTTACAATCGCAGGCACCGCCCATTTGGACATGCTATGATACAGGTAAAAAGAGACAGGCAGACAGACTATGAAACCAGCCCTGTGCGTATTGTTTCGTCTAATATTTCCGCGAATATAGAATTCCTCAATTTCTATTATCCTATAGACCTCATTGAATATTCATGGAAAAAGTTTGTCTTCCCTAACAATAATCATTTTATTTTGATAGCTGGTACTCCTTCTCTACTCCTAGAGTACCTAGTGAGAAAGAGAAACCGAACCTAGTAATAGAAATCACGATAAAATCGAGAAGAAGGGAGAAATTCCTCGTAGAGTTCCTCAATTTCTATTATCCTATAGACCTCATTGAATATTCATGGAAAAAGTTTGTCTTCTCTAACAATAATCATATTTATTTTGATAGCTGGTACTCCTTTTCTACTCCTAGAGTACCTAGTGAGAAAAAGAAACCGAACCTAGTAATAGAAATCACGATAAAATCGAGAAGAAGGGAGAAATTCCTCCAGTAAACATTGGATCGTAAATCGACAAGCATGAGAGTTTTCCTCAGTCTCCTAGGTCACTGGTTCGAATCCAGCCCAGGCCGAACTTTATCCTAAGCACATATACAGTACCTAGTTCTCGGAATGGCTGGCTTTCCCCTATCCTGTCTTCCTTCTCCCTTCGCTTTCGGGATGATAATACCTAAGACCTCAGCAGTTACAGTTCCCTCAAAAAAGTAATTTCCATTATTTATTTTCCTAGAAGATTAGGCAAACAGAACCAAATACACATCAGAAAACCTCCATTGAAATCAGATTTCCTGTCATCAAGTATTCAAGTTTACAGTTTTCCTATAAGAGTCGAATGTCCAAAAAATACAAGAGTCAAATTGACAGTTAAAAATCCAAACATCAAAGGAGTCTTTTTGAAAAGGATGACTCCACTGAAGACAGGGAATCAGAATTTTCCACTGAAGACAGGGAATCAGAATTGGACGAAAATAATGAACATATCAGAACTTTGAAAACCAACTGATCAAGTAATCTTCAAACTCAGGTGACTTTTCAAGATTTGAAGTCGATGAAAACACGTAAAGTGACTATTTGGAAGTCAAATATCTATTGACGACCTAAAGGAAGGCAAATCATTATCAGGAAACAACATAATCTCGAGAAAAATCTACACATTCATCCAGTTGTTGGCAAATACGACGACACTAAACATACAAAAAACAAGTAAACAACAGATGAAACTACAAAAAATTCAACAAAAACTACAAAGAAATCGACAGAGAAACAGTGACAAACGAGAAACGTACACAAACGGCGATGAATTCTTTTGACGGAGAAAAAAGATTAAGGAAAAACAAAAAAAAAAGCTATGCATACAAATGAGACCCTGGATTCCTTTTTACTTTCCTTATCCTATATCCTATAAGAACGAAAGTAGGTAATGTATTCGGTCAAAATTTTCGATGGTTAGTTTCTAGTAACACGTTTTGAGGTCCCTACAGCCTAAATCCAAAGTTCGAGCCATTGGTCCGTGTATGACTGTGTCTGTCTGTAGACAAAATATCCCGCGAACGGTAAGAGCTAGAAACTTGAAATTTGCAATTAAATCTTCAAATGTGACGAGGATGCGACAGGAAACTTTTGGTTGACAAACAACAGTTAGCGGTATCTTGACCGCTTTTTAGCGGTTTTCAGGTGTACTGACTAAACGGTTAGAGATACATATTGTAAAAGTTAGGATAGAAGAACACCCAAATAAGCTGCATTCAATAGATAAGGGAGGTCGTGTGATGTTCACACCAGATTTTTTTTTCTTTTCTACCCATCAATTTTCTTGCTATCTGGTACATGAGAACTTCCACCGGTTATTATCACCAAGAAGACGGTGGCGCACCCTATCACTTTTTTTTCTTTCTGAGTGTGGATACATAATTCAATTGCATATCCTGAAATAATACGAAAGAACTTTTTTTAGGACTCGTCCTAGCATTTTCATGGAAAGCTAACATTCCTCAGATGCACGTTGGACCATACATGCCATACAATGTTATGTTATAATTTACTATGTTGCATATTCTCATGACATTGTCATTTGTCATGCGAATCTGAGTGTCTGTCTGTAGACAAAATATCCCGCGCACGGTAAGAGCTAGAAACTTGAAATTTGCAACTAAATTTTCAAATGTGACGAGGATGCGACAGGAAACTTTTGGTTGACAAACAACAGTTAGCGGTATCTTGACCGCATTTTAGCGGTTTTCAGCTGTACTGACTAAACGGTTAGAGATACATATTGTAAAAGTTAGGGTAGAAGAACACCCAAATAAGCTGCATTCAATAGGATAAGGGAAGTCGTGTGATGTTCACACTAGATTTTTTTTTCTTTTCTACCCATCAATTTTCTTGCTATCTGGTACATGAGAACTTCCACCGGTTATTATCACCAAGAAGACGGTGGTCATTCAATAAGATAAGGGAAGTCGTGTGATATTCACACTAGATTTCTTTTTTTATTTTTTCTTTTCTACCCATCAATTTTCTTGCTATCTGGTACATGAGAACTTCCACCGGTTATTATCACCAAGAAGACGGTGGATAAAGAAACTGTTTTATCAAATTAAAATTCATGTGAATAATGCGTCCCGATGACATGATGATAAAAGATGGGAAATTCCAGATGGAGAAACAAATGAATTGCTGTCAACACATTTAATACATATTCTGTCAGTCTGTCAGCGAACAGCTTTTTCGACGATTTTTCTACGTTTTTACTTTCCTTTTTTTCAGGGGGTGAGGGAATAATTCTGACAAGATTGTGTAATGGACCTAGAATCGGGATCATTGTGCGTCTGAGATGAGTGACTAATTCATCCACTAACAGACAATGTTATGGGGTGGTAAGATAAGCTGAAGTATTATTAATTATTATCTCTTCAGGTCTTAAGGGCAAAACAAATATTGAAATAGGGTATACCCATTCTCAAAGTTACCTATGTATAAGATTGTCCAATTGTCCGCCTCCTTTTTCCAAATAAAAGGTTACTTTTGGGCCCGATTGTGCCTTCGTGGGGCCCCCCCTTAAGAGGTCTAAGTATATCTGGATGAAGTCTACAGTTCACTGAACCCAAGTACCAAACTGTAAATACGGACCCGGAAATAAGATATAAATGAGTTTTTCATTGCCATTTATATAATGCTCGTTCTCGGGCCGGCTGGCTTTCTCCTATTCTGTCTTTCTTCTCTCTTTTAGGCCGATAAGACCTTAGCTTACAGTTACCTTCACCAAACCTCTTGAAAAAAGAAAAAAAAAAATCTTCATTGCCATCCTGTATAAGTTTCTCCACTCAGATGCATAGCTCTGACAGGCAACATGACTTGTGTTGACTTTTAGTTTTACGTCAAAAGATGCTACGCTGTTTATCAAAAGAAGAAGAGGGGATGAGGAGGAGGAGGAAGAGAGAGAGAGAGAGAGAGAGAGATCGTATGACACATGAGGTGTCACTAAAGAGTTGCATCTCGTCTCTTATCTTTTTCCAAGTTGTGATACTTAGCTGGAGGAGGAGGAGGAGGAGAGAGAGAGAGATCGTATGACACATGAGGTGTCACTAAAGAGTTGCATCTCGTCTCTTATCTTTTTCCAAGTTGTGATACTTAGCTAACTTTTTTGCAAGAAGTTTTGGATTCAAGTGAGCTTGGGAGACTTTATAATAAATCATTAAGTTTGAAGAGGAACACTTTGTTCCATACTCAGCAAAAAGAGGGGAGGGGTCTCAGGGATTTGAAGGTGCTCTAGGAATTCAAAACATGGGTTCTCAAAATAACGCACAGGTTAGTAGTAAACTGAACACCATTGCAGACCAAATTGTTTAAAAAAAAGGAAGTAAGTGAGTTGAAAAAAAAAGTTGTAATTTCGATATATCCTGTTGTCATTCAAGGTGCAAACGTGTGCCAAGTTTCAACTCAATCGGCCTAATAGAAGTGGCTCGAAAGTTAGTTACCTACAAGATTTGCAGTTGGACCCATGGACGCAACAGACAGAGATCTCGAGCCATGTGATATTGTATGAATGCCGTGAAACATTCTGATTATGCAATACGCCAAACATGATACACTTATTAGTGGAGAAGGTTCTCAAAATAACGCACAGGCTAGTAAACTGAACACCATTGCAGACCAAATTATTTTAAAAAAGAAAGTGAGTTGAAAAAAAAAAATTGTAATTTCGAGATATCCTGTTGTCATTCAAGGTGCAAACGTGTGCCAAGTTTCAACTCAATCGGCCTAATAGAAGTGGCTCGAAAGTTAGTTACCTACAAGATTCGTAGTTGGACCCATGGACGCAACAGACAGAGATCTCGAGCCATGTGATATTGTATGAATGCCATGAAACATTCTAATTATGCAATACGCCAAACATGATACACTTATTAGTGGAGATGCCTCTTTCACATTTCGGGAAAAAGAGATTGACAATAGCTTCAAAATTCTTCCGGAATGAAAAGCTTTTCATGAAATAAAAATGTCATTTTTTTTAGTAGCTACGGTTTTTAAAAGAGTTTATAAACAAAATTTATGGTAAATACGAGCGCCATAATTCCGCATTTTTTTCCATACAAGTGGCTCGCTTTTGGAGTACTCTTAGCTCATTAATCATATCCAAAACCCCTTACCCTCGCCTCCTCTCTACTTATTTCCCTCTGCTTTGTCCCTTGGAAATTTTAGTGGAGATGCCTCTTTCACATTTCGGGAAAAAGAGATTGACAATCGCTTCAAAATTCTTCCGGAATGAAAAGCTTTTCATGAAATAAAAATGTCATTTTTTTTATAGCTACGGTTTTTAGAAGAGTTTATAAACAAAAATTATGGTAAATACGAGCGCCATAATTCCGCATTTTTTTCCATACAAGTGGCTCGCTTTTTGAGTACTCTTAGCTCATTAATCATATCCAAAACCCCTTACCCTTGCCTCCTTTCTACTTATTTCCCTCTGCTTTGTCCCTTGGAAATTCCATTAAATTAAATTACTTTTTGAAGGGTTCGCATGAACTCATCACTATCAACATATTGTACGTAATAGTAGAAGCCAGTATGGTCACTTTGTTTTCCAGTGAAAATAATGCTGAAGGGATACACAGACGATCTATTGATAAAGCAAAGGGAGCTGTGATGGAATATCAATGTATGATATTTTTCAAAAATGGGAGAAAGACCAATGGCTGCTACTTAATGTACCTTGTCCTAAAAAAAGCGAAGCAACAAAATGAGCTACATACCACATAGGGTAAAATGTCTTTTTTCACTTTGTCACACAAAACCAACCCCGCCATTTATCACCTGAAAATGGGTTTATAATTCACTGCGAGATCACCTTAAGCCTCTTAACCATGATTAAACACGTCAGACCACGGGGTTAAGCACGATAAATGACTTTAAAATGAAAAGCTAACTATTCCGTCAAAATATTTAATCTTCATTAAGAAGAAGAAAAGGAAGATCGAGGAGAGATGAAGGCAAAGTTGGAGTCGGTTGAGTGGGTGAGAAATAGAGACACTGAGAGAGGGAAATATGCACGGTTTGTGAGAGAGAAAAGATATAAATACAACAAAGATAAGTGCATTTACTTTGCTATTGCATTACTGTGTCCTATTCCGTCGCGTTCACTAGTATTTCACTCAGAAAGTGCAGCAGTTTCGAAAAGATATAAATACAGCAAATATAAGTGCATTTACTTTGCTATTGCATTACTGTGTCCTATTCCGTCGCGTTCACTAGTATTTCACTCAGAAAGTGCAGCAGTTTCAGCGCGAAGATAAGTGCATTTACTTTGCTATTGCATTACTGTATCCTATTCCGTCGCGTTCACTAGTATTTCACTCAGAAAGTGCAGCAGTTTCAGCAATAGTTACATTGTCGGGTAGGATTTCATCTTTTCATTCCCAGGTATTTACTTAGTTGTCTACCTACCTCAATCTTCTCTGTGTTATTACCAACATCAGTGGAGAAGAAGCTTCTGTTTTCCAAAGCTAACTTGTTTTTCTCTCAATTTACTATTGGTCTGCTCTACTCCTCTTGAGTAACTTGAAAGTTTTCTCATTATTATTAGAAGGTTGGTGGTTTCGTTTACCTACTTTGGTCATACACCGTATCCCTCTCTCCCCTCTCTCTCCCCCCCCCTTTTTCCTCTCTTTCCAGCACCTTCTTTTCTCTTACATCACGGATAATGTTGAATATTTTCCCTTCTGACAGACGGGAAATGGAAAATGCACATACCACACTCCTACCTCTCCCTCTGTACACACACTCCTCCTCACTCCCCACACTCACACACCCATCTATGAGGTCAGGAGAAATTCTTGATTGATATTAATGAGCGTCCATTTATCACTAACCCTTTCGTATTCGTAGGCAGTTTTATCGCGCCATACGAAATGTATGGGCTCTTCACACCACATAGAGTTAGAGTGGCAGGTGATGAATATCGTGTGTAATATGAGCAGTGTTGAAAGGGAGAGGGAGAAAGGTTAGGAAGGAAAAGAGGGGGAAATATAGACATAGCATAAGCATAGGTCAAATTCGAAGGAAGTAGATTGAGGGGAAGAAGGAAGTTTGGTATGTTGACAGACATCTTAAGAGGAAGGACTTATGAACAAATGAAGAATGATGCCCAAGATCGAGAAAGCTGGAGAAGGTTCTGCTGAAACCCGTCATATGACAGATCTACTATTATATATAAGCACAGGTCAGAACTATAAAATTGTGGATTCCACCAAAAGCAGAGTATTAAATGACATTTTTGGTTTGCCAACACTCACACTTAACTTATACTTTTTATAGGACACATTGACAAATTGCTGAAGACGGATCTGGAGTTCAGACCCGAAACGTCCAATACCAAACAGTAAGGTACGTGCCAACTTTGAGTCCTATAAAAAGTATAAGCAAAAGCAGAAGAAATAAGAAGAACACATTATATAAAAAAAGCATGTACAAAAATAAGGGTAGAGGGTAAATAAACAATAGAAAAAACAACAGCAATAACACCACCACCACCACCACCACCACCACCTAGGTCAGAACTATAAAATTGTGGATTCCACCAAAAGCAGAGGAAACAAACAAGAAGAACAAATTATAAAAAAAAGCATGTACAAAAATAAGGGTAGAGAGTAAATAAACAATAGAAAAAAACAACAGCAATAACACCACCACCAACCAGCGAACAAACGGGTTAGCTTTCACCCAAATCACCCACATGCTAAACTTTCCATTGATTAGTAACCTTCACAAGTTTCAGCAGTAATTATCCATTGGACGTGTTGAGAAGGAAATGGACTGGAAAAGCTCATTGGTGGAGATGTAGGGGAGGGGAAGAGATTGACAGGGTCAATGGAGGGGGGAATGATGGGATCGGAAAAATCCATTTCACTCCAAAACGCACACATTCAGGGCAATGATTTTTTATTTTTTTCTGCGAGACTTCCATCAATTTTCATTAGGTACCATTGTTGTTTGTTTTTACGTGAATTCGTTGTAATTTGTTTAATTGAGTGGTAGATTTTCATTCAATGATGGGATCGGAAAAATCCATTTCACTTCAAAACGCACACATTCAGGGCAATGATTTTTTATTTTTTTCTGCGAGGCTTCCATCAATTTTCATTAGGTACCATTGTTGTTTGTTTTTACGTGAATTCGTTGTAATTTGTTTAATTGAGTGGTAGATTTTCATTCCCCTTCCTTTCAATTGTGGCGAAAATACATATCTCCCAGGTCCAGGGGTGGTGTATTCTGAAATGAAATTTAAAATCTGTTCGGCACTTTTTCAAGAAAAAGATCAAAATCCATCAAATATGTAGATTCTGTAGGTTCTCTAATTTCAAAATTTCGACAATTTATTCTCCATATTGTCTTCAAAAATGTCAATATAGACTTTACTTTGGAATTTATTTTGATAAAAAAGTTTTTTAACTTTATAATACTCGTAAACAATATCAATTTATAAATACCCATAGTTATTTATTACTTAGGCCTCGATATCGCAGACATATCAAGTACTCTCCTACACAAGTTCTCCTATGTTAGAAGATAAGTGAAGGTACTCCAGAGAAAAATGAAATAAAAACTTCAGCAGAGGAAAGTGCAAAAAATGTGAGATTCGAGGAGGAGGAGGAGGAGGGGGAGGAAAAAAAAGAGAGATGCTTTTCAGGAAAAGGAAATCAAGATAGGACGAGAGGAGAAGTGATGGGATGATGAGTAAATTGAAATGAAAATCTCGGCTTCCAGGCAGTTTTATCGCGCCATACGAAATGTATGGGCTCTTCACACCACATAGAGTTAGAGTGGCAGATGATGAATATCGTGTGTAATATGAGAAGTGTTGAAGGGGAGAGGGAGAAAGATTAGGAAGGAAAAGAGGGGGAAATATAGACATAGCATAAGCATAGGTCAAATTCGAAGGAAATAGATCGAGGGGAAGAAGAAAGTTTGGTATGCTGACAGACTTCTTAAGAGGAAGGACCTATGAACAAATGAAGAATGATGCCCAAGATCGAGAAAGCTGGAGAAGGTTCTGCTGAAACCTGTCATATGACAGATCTACTATTATAAGCATAGAGGAGTGGCAGATGATGAATATCGTGTGTAATATGAGAAGTGTTGAAGGGGAGAGGGAGAAAGATTAGGAAGGAAAAGAGGGGGAAATATAGACATAGCATAAGCATAGGTCTAATTCGAAGGAAGTAGATCGAGGGGAAGAAGGAAGTTTGGTATGCTGACAGACATCTTAAGAGGAAGGACTTATGAACAAATGAAGAAATTATATAAGCATAGGTCAGAGCTATAAAATTGTGGATTCCACCAAAAGCAGAGGAAACAAACAAGAAGAACACATTATATAAAAAAAAGCATGTACAAAAATAAAGGTAGAGGGTAAATAAACAACAGAAAAAAAGAACAGCAATAACACCACCACCACCACCAACCATCGAACAAACGGGTTAGCTTTCACCCAAATCACCCACATGCTAAACTTTCCATTGATTAGTAACCTTCACAAGTTTCAGCAGTAATTCCCTCTCTCTCTCTCTCTCTCTCTCTCTCTATCCCTCTCTCTTTTCTCTCTCACTCCCTCTTTCTCTCTTTCACTCTCTCTCACTCTTTCTATCTCTCTCCTTCCACATTCTTTGTCTTCTCTCAATCTCAATAGGTTGTAATTTCACTTCTACCTTGTTTGTGTCAAAAATGAAAGGACACCGACTTATTTCAGTTCATCCAGGTTTCCTCCGAAACCTCTTTATCCAGGCTTGACTGTAATAATAATATCCTAGGCAAGTATATAAGAAGCGCCGTAGCACTCCGCCCCGCCAAGTCAATGATAAGATAGGGGAGGAGCAGGAGGCATCCTCTCTCTCTCTCTTTTCTCCCTCTCACTCTCTCTCTTCTCTCTCTCTCTTTCACTCCCTCTCACTCTCACTCTCTCTCTCTCCTTCCACATTCTTTGTCTTCTCTCGATCTCAATAGGTTGTAATTTCACTTCTACCTTGTTTGTGTCAAAAATGAAAGGACACCGACTTTTTTCAGTTCATCCAGGTTTCCTCCGTAACCTCTTTATCCAGGTTTGACTGTAATAATAATATCCTAGGCAAGTATATAAGAAGCGCGGTAGCTCTCCGCCCCGCCAAGTCAATGATGAGATAGGGGAGGAGCAGGAGGCATCCTTAGGGTGCACTCAGTGAAGGAATTTAATTGTCGCCAGCACATACCCTATGCTGTCTTCACCTCAGTACTAATTAGAGATATACGTTTGGAATTTGGAAGTCTATATTAAACGGTAATAGAATTAGTTCAAATATACCGTGTGAACCAATACGCGAAAGTTTCCGCGGAAAATTTTGTTCTTTAGACCCATACGAGGTGCTTAGTAGTCATGTATCAATCTGACTTGATGCCATTGCATTGATAAATTACTTAATCACCTACGTGCCTAATTATACACAAAAAGCCCACTCTGAGGCTTAGGTGTTGGGGCAATTGCCCCAAGGGATGGGTTAAGCTAATGTCTTCACCGCAATACTTGACCTTATTTTCACATCACACCAAACACAGATAACGTGAAGAAATTCATCCTACAACTTCAAGTGTATAACTGTATACCAACATAGACTTATACGCGGAGAGAAAAACTAGAGTGTCGGAAGCCTAACCGAGTGACTGGGTGCTGGAACTCTAATATGTAAGGTCCTTAGTAGTCATGTTTCAATCTGACTTGATGCCATTGCATTGATAAATTACATAATCACCTACGTGCCTAATTATACACAAAAAGCCCACTCTGAGGCTTAGGTGTTGGGGCAATTGCCCCAAGGGATGGGTTAAGCTTATACGAATCTACCTTTATTATTTTTAATCAAATTTTTATTTGCCTTTATTATTTTTAATCAAATCTCCCTCATATAAGTTGGGCTACGCTGAACAGGGTGGTGTAATAGAATGTGCACGAGTAAGTTACGAGTTACGTAAGAATGTTAAGATTATCTCTATGTTCAAAACATAACACCTAACTATCAAAGGACTTTGAGCTTTCATTGAGAAAGTTCGCGTTAATTTCTCAAACCCAACCAGGACATCCTGTAGTCAGGTTTTCTTTTCAGGCAAAAGTATCGCATGCTATCTTTATTGATTAGCACAAACACTATAACTTAGAAGCTTAGGTATTTATTATGTCGAGTAAGTTAAGAATGTTAAGATTATCTCTATGTTCAAAACATAACACCTAACTATCAAAGGACTTTGAGCTTTCATTAAGAAAGTTCGCGTTAATTTCTCAAACCCAACCAGGACATCCTGTAGTCAGGTTTTCTTTTCAGGCAAAAGTATCGCATGCTATCTTTATTGATTAGCACAAACACTATAACTTAGAAGCTTAGGTATTTATTATGTGTACATCTAAGATATGTATTATGTATGTATGCTCGTATGCTTTGCTTAAGTATACTCATGTGTAGTTTATAATTTCATCCCATATATTCAAGTAGCTAGAACTCTCTGTCTATTCGTTTCCTTAGAAAGTGATGATATTAGATATTACACATAAAGAACAGGGTAGCCAATAATATTCCAAAGTTAGCCCATAAAGGACAAATGGAACAAAGACGGTATGTTTACATTTAAAAGGTAAATTGTGCCATAATGGAGCTACTTTTAAACAGCACAAGTTAAGTTCAGAATGTTGAACGTAAAGATAGTGAGATAGTTTTACGCAGCACCACTAACGGCATATTGCCGATGCTTCTAATTTGTAGCGATAGCAATAAACACGAACATAAGGGAACCATTATGGAAAGGAAATAAGCTCGAAAGCTCCACAACAAAAGGAAGGGCGATAGAAAAAAGTTCAAAACTTCTCGCATTGAAGTGCGTTGAATAAGTACAATGGTTAAGTAAGTACAATGGAAGAATCTACAAAGGAGGATATGCCGATGCTTCTAATTTGTAGCGATAGCAATAAACACGAACATAAGAGAACCATTATGGAAAGGAAATAAGCTCGAAAGCTCCACAACAAAAGGAAGGGCGATAGAAAAAGTTCAAAACTTCTCGCATTGAAGTGCGTTGAATAAGTACAATGGTTAAGTAAGTACAATGGAAGAATCTACAAAGGAGGATATCAGGTCGTACAATGTGTTAGCTGTTACTATTTGTACGATTGTAATGAGAACGGAGGAAAAGTTAGAGTATAAAGGTACAGGATGGATAATTCAGATGAAATTCAATTCAAAAGCTGCCAAAATCACCAGGCAAAATGCATGAAGAGGGGAATTTTACACCAACCCTATTTATTTTATAGTTTTCAAGGATGAGTAGGAATACAAATAGTGTAGAGAACCTCATAACTACCTCCTTAAATAATATTGAAGTATTAAATAATCCTAATGGTCTAAAAACGAGTTGAAGAAATAGCCATGAAGAGAGATAAAAATAAACAAATTTAATAATTTAAGTGACAATGAAGAAATATAAGACGAGTATTTATGTGATATTGTATGAAAAGAAGCAAGTTAGGCAAAACGCATGAAGAGAGGAATTTTACACCAACCCTATTTATTTTATAGTTTTCAAGTATGAGTATGAATACAAATAGTGTAGAGAACCTCATAACTATGAGGTTTTCTTTTCAGGCAAAAGTATCGCATGCTATCTTTATTGATTAGCACAAACACTATAACTTAGAAGCTTGGGTATTTATTATGTGTACATCTAAGATATGTATTATGTATGTATACTCGTATGCTTTGCTTAAGTATACTCATGTACTATAATTTCATCCCATATTCAAGGAGCTAGAACTCTCTATTCGTTTCCTTAGAAAGTGATGATATTACACATAAAGAACTGGGTAGCCAATAATATTCCAAAGTTAGCCCATAAAGGACAAATGGAACAAAGACGGTATGTTTACATTTAGGTAAATTGTGCCATAATATGAAGAAATATAAGACGAGTATTTTACCTAGGACGTAATAAAAGAAGCAAGAAAATTCTCAGAGAGGTAGAAATTAGAGACTCATCATAACATCACACATTGTTTAGTTGTGTCGCAAACCAAGTGCCGAAAGTTCTAATGAGGAAAACAAACACAAGAAAATGAAAGGCGCTAGGCGTGGATAAACAAAAAACTCAAACAAAACAATGATATTCAGAAAGAGAGGCTGGAGGAAAATGTGGAAAGGGAGGTAGGAAGGAAGAGTGAGAATAGAAAGGAGGGATAGGGAAGAAGTTTAATAGCTCTTTTAATCTAAAGACTCCTTCTTAATAGATTTAAGAAATATCTACTTGTAATTGTATTTGTGGTTATACAGAAGTCCACAGTAATAAATTGTATACTGTGTTAATACTATTACTATTACAAAGTGCACAAAGAGCTATAATAAGACATGTACTAGTACCTATAATAAGACATGAAAAAAAATCTGTGATATAGAACACAAAAATTCACAAGCATGTTCAAACCTTTCATAAAAACCACTGTATTGTAATGTCTTCAATGTCGACAGAGACTTCAATCCCAGAAACATGGAAAAAAAGCGCTTAGCTACAACAGGACACAAAACCTTTTAAAATAAAAGCAAAATGAAATTTTAATCAACAAATGAAAATAACAAAACATGTGCTTAAAGTTAAACACCGTACAATAATATTTAGAACTTTCCCTTCCCCCAGCTGCCCCTCCTACTCTTCTAATAGATCAGTTGCACTTACTTGGGTGATATTTCAAAGTCATAGAGCAGGAAAAATGAGGACCAACGGATTTTTTCTTTTTCTTCTACGACTTCTAGATCCCGAGATAAATCGATTTAAAAAATACCGGTAAATCGTGAACTTTGACGTC
>NW_007379514.1:25896-29772 GCF_000475195.1 Diaphorina citri
AACTTTAAAAAAAAATCATAATGGTTAGGCAGACCTTGGAAACCAAATTTTTGTCTGAGTACAAAGATCTAACAGAAATGAGAAAATATTAAACCCTGTTTATATCATGGTAAGTAAGTAATAGGAAGATAACTTCACTCCCCTGGTTTGTGGTGATCTGGAACTTGATCTACGGGATGTGCTTCATTGATTCTGGAACATTTTCTTAATCTTGACTGGAGATACTTGGGAAATTGAATGTTAAACTGGTGTAACATCACATGGGTGAGTTGAGATTCAAACGACTACATGGGAACTGGGAAATTTGATCTGGGAGTAAATGAGTGATGGACGGCAGTTTGGGTCCATTTGGGAAAGTGATTGACCTCAGTGCTGGGGTGTAAAGCGCCTGGTGCTTTCATGGTACGTTCGGTCTGATAGTTACCCCTAAGGGTGAATTTTGAAGGGGAAATCGACATCTGACTCCATTTCTTGGGCTTCTAGCCAATGATCATGTTGATAAGTTGATTAGAGATGTGGAAAGATTCATTGATACTCAAATCATGGATACCCTACACAAGGGGCTGGGGCCTGTAATCAAACAACAAACTTTATCTAAGTTTATCCCGGTAATCCTGTCAAACTTACACTATCCCATCTCAAAATGAACACCACTGATTATGAAAGAAAATGTTACCTAAGATTTCAGTTAAATTTAGCCTTTCTAATTATTAGAAGGTACTTACGGCAATATTCCTCTGTAGTCCACCGTCCAGCTTGGGTACTCAAATCAAAATGAATATGGCTGTCAAACGGAATCTCGGATTTGAAAAAAAAATCGATTTTAAACAGCTGATTTCGATACGTCAGGGGTACCAATTATTTTGTACCATAAAAGACCCAAATTTTGATTTAATTAAAACGAATTGACGGTTGGCCAATCTGAACTTGGCGGGGCCTAGTTGGAAATTACGATAAAGTGAAAGTTTTTTGGTTGTTTTAAGATGTTTGTTACTTCCCGAAATTGAGGTTTGACGAATTGTGCCGGTAAAATTTAAATGTTGAAGTTGTTGAAATTTCACTTCGTTACAAATGAAGAAATATAAGACGAGTATTTTACCTAGGACGTAATAAAAGAAGCAAGAAAATTCTCAGAGAGGTAGAAATTAGAGACTCATCATAACATCGCACATTGTTTAGTTGTGCCGCAAACCAAGTGCCGAAAGTTCTAACGAGTAAAACAAACACAAGAAAATAAAGGGCGCTAGGCGTGGATAAACAAAAAACTCAAACAAAACAATGATATTCAGAAAGAGAGGCTGGAGGAAAATGTGGAAAGGGAGGTAGGAAGGAAGAGTGAGAATAGAAAGGAGGGATAGGGAAGAAGTTTAATAGCTCTTTTAATCTAAAGACTCCTTCTTAATAGATTTAAGAAATATCTACTTGTAATTGTATTTGTGGTTATACAGAAGTCCACAGTAATAAATTGTATACTGTGTTAATACTATTACTATTACAAAGTGCACAAAGAGCTATAATAAGACATGTACTAGTACCTATAATAAGACATGAAAAAAAATCTGTGATATAGAACACAAAAATTCACAAGCATGTTCAAACCTTTCATAAAAACCACTGTATTGTAATGTCTTCAATGTCGACAGAGACTTCAATCCCAGAAACATGGAAAAAAAAGCACTGAGCTACAACAGGACACAAAACCTTTTAAAATAAAAGCAAAATGAAATTTTAATCAACAAATGAAAATAACAAAACATGTGCTTAAAGTTAAACACCGTACAATAATATTTAGAACTTTCCCTTCCCCCCAGCTGCCCCTCCTACTCTTCTAATAGATCAGTTGCGCTTACTTGGGTGATGTTTCAAAGTCATAGAGCAGGAAAAATGAGGACCAACGGATTTTTTCTTTTTCTTCTACGACTTCTAGATCCCGAGATAAATCGATTTAAAAAATACCGGTAAATCGTGAACTTTGACATCACGGCATACGCTCCCGTAGGCGAAGACATCGATTAAAAAAATGCCGGTGAATCGTGAACTTTGACGTCACGGCATACGCTCCCGTAGGCGATGACGTCACATCAAATGTCCCGAGCAAAGCTCCCTCGCAGGCAACGCATTAATGTGTTTGTGCGCATACGTTTCTGCGCAGTTCTTTCTGCTCCTCCGCTAGCGCGCTTGCATAGTGGCGCTACCTAACGGACGAAAAATACAACTGCGTAAAGTCTGACGTCACACATATTTGAACTCTTTCATTAGAACGGAAAATTACATTTATTTTTTCGGAGTTTCAACCTCTGATATGGATTTTTCCCAACTTTTTACATAGGAATCAACCATTTATTTATAATTTTTACCCATTTGCAACTGCTCCATTCCTCCTATTCGTTCTCTTCCTCCTTCACTCAAATAACCCTTTCCCTTGTCCTTTCCTCCTCCTCCTCCTCCTCCTCTTTCCAAATTAGTGGAAGGTGGGCTCACGTGGCAACATTTGAAGAAAATGAGAACACAAAATGTTCAATGGTTTGGACAGGAATGGGCATCCCATGTTTCATTTTATTCGGTCCACGTCATTTTATTTCGTTCAAAATGCTGACGGTATTTGGCGAGTCATTAACGAAACATTTTGTTTTTATGACAAGAGTGGAGAGGAAATTAATGTGCTTCTTGTTCCATCTTGAACATCTTGGGTCAGAGGAGGCTGGTTTAATTTAGTATCCACTTGAAAATTTGCTGTCAAGGTATACAGCTTATCATGAAATCTACATCTTGGGTCAGAGGAGGCTGGTTTAATTTAGTATCCACTTGAAAATTTGCTGTCAAGGTATACAGCTTATCATGAAATCTAATTTTGTCTGAGTCAGGATATTTTCGTAAAGAAGGCGAATGTAAAAAAACTCGTGAATTTTGTAAATTTTCTCGTGTTTGGTTTTCGTTAATAAAATAATGTTTACTGACTCTAAAAAATAAATAAAGTATTGGCAAAAATATAAAAGTAAGAGCATGTATGAAAGGTACGATTGTGTGACGCACAAATCAGTGGTACTTGAAATTTTCTGTACACCAATACTCCACCGTTCATCAACCCATCGAGACGTCAGTTCTAGACGAGCAGGAAATAGCTACGGACCGTGGTAAGGAAAGAGGTCTTCTAGATTTGATAAACTATAGCAGTTAATAACTTTTGACGAGGTGGCTCTGAAGCTGAGTTGTAAAACCATGAGCATTATAAAGAAGAACTAACGAAACAAAGAAATAAAAGAAAAAGTCTGGCGTATTTCAAAAGAAAGTTGAGAGAATGCAGAAAAGAGTTCGAGCCGTTCATTCAAGTAGAACGACTGAATAATGGTGTAAACCTCAAGAAGAGAGAATAAAAGTAAGAATGGAATAACACTCCGACATTGAAGAAAGGCAAGTAATAGGTAAGAAAGACTTGAAAACAGCTCAAAAAGGCACCATTGGAGTAGATAAACAAAAGTAAAAGGTTAAGGGAGGGAGCAAATCGAGAAAATGTCGAAAAGGTTGTAAAAGTCGAGAAGGGTTCGCTCCGTTTATAATGGTTTTAAACACATTAGAGGAGGATTAATTGAAGAAGCCTAAAGGAAAAGTACAACGGAAACTCTAGGACCTAAAAACCATACAAACTCACAAAGTCAAAAGGAAATTGCAAAGAACCCGAGGAAGGTTATAAAACCAGACCAGTAGAAGAATCAAACTATATCTTGCGACTTTTAGAAGAAACTATCTAGCTCGAGAACACAAAAGAAAGAGCAGTCAAGTTCCATAACTTCATCAGGTGCTTTGACTGTATTAAAAGCAAAAGGAACAACGTATACGGTTAAATAGTTCACGTAACTTTGAGGTAACGTCTTGGAC
>NW_007379514.1:32279-49496 GCF_000475195.1 Diaphorina citri
GGTAGATTGAAATAAGAATATCTGTCTAAAGAAGAAGAATAAAGTAAAACCAAGAGGCAACAAGAAGAATATTACTGATACCCAAAATGTGAGTCGAAGTCTGGTGGAGCAGGTTCATAGTAAATGAAATATCAAAGACAGTTTAGATCTGTATGATGAAAAATTTGGTGAGGCATCGATAAAGAACGAGAGATCTTGACTGCAGAGCTATCCCAGACTAATCATAGCGAAACTGCATCCAAACATAGAACGAGGAAACTGTCGCCAAAGTTGGTATGAGAATCAATGAAAGAGTTGCGGACACATATCATGAGTTATGGGAAGAATATATCGCAACTACCATTCAGTATTTGGACGCTACGTATTAAGCTTAATTAGTCAGAAAATTCAAATAATTTCAATTGCATTATAATGACCAATCCCAGCTGTGTTTATTTGTATTTTTCTAAGTGCACACCGAATATAGATGTATCATCGGTGTGTTTGAGTAATGATGAAACAAAAGAATTTTCAGCAAGGGCTGTACATAACGCAATAGTCTAAAGAATAGTCATCGACCAGAATAAGGTTCTGAGTGTGCATAGTGATGCAGGTACATAAGGAATGATGACCTACTGAAGTGACTGTACTCAGCGAAAGTATGAAACGGCTTCGGCTCATCAAGAAGCTAGAATATAATCACCCTGACCTGAGAGTAAATGATTTTGTTCAGACGGTCTAAAAGCGGTGAACCAAATGTACTTACACGGTGGAAACGTTCTAGGCAAAAGAACAGAGTCTAGGTTAAGGTAATCAAATCATATTCGTTAACAGTATGTATAATTTCAATTCAGGTTATTTTATTTTGCCAGTCGGTATAAATCAAAGGGAAAGACTAGACATGAAAGGATAAAGAAGTACTGAGATGTAAGGAAAAAAAAAAAATTGATCCACTTTTTTAGTTCAATTAATGTCCGGAAAATTAGATTGGTAAATTTATTAGCGGAAAAGGTAGCAAGCTATACGGAATGAGGTTACATAGTGAATTATGTAGATCAGTATCTAGGTATTGGACAGAATAATACCGTATTTACGAGTACTACGAGAATAAGACAAGTCCCTTTACTCCTGCAGTACTTCTTTGCCACAGAAACTCCTGTAAACCCGGGGAAAATGTAACTTAAAACCGTATAATAACAATATTCCTCCATCTACATAATATGCGTAATAACACCGAGATTTATTATCAACGTTTTTAATTTTTTTATTAATTTAATCATGGCACAATATTTTTTCTTAAAGAAAGAGGATCATAAAAACAGCTAAGGGAAACTTTGAGAATAATGTCTTATTATATTATTTTCTTCTCCCATTTTTTTTTTTTTTTTTTTTTGTCGGACGCTAAAATTTATAATAAAGCAGATTATTATGTTTAATTTTAAACGGAAATATTATGTGTTTTGCGAAAGTGTCTTTGGGAGGTAATAATTTGGTTTTAATTTCATAAGAAAAGAAAAAGGATATTATGAAACTTGAGCAAACTTAAGATTTGCCCCCATGGGATAAGGACTACGAAGGGACTTTAGTTCTTTTTCTTTTTTTATGATTTTGTAAAGATTTTTAGAAGCATGAAAAAATTCTGATTTCTAAACGCTCTGCCAACACATAACAGGTTATGGATAGAAAATGTCGCAGGCATTAAAGGTTGGTCTTTTCTTAACTCTAGAATCTAGATAATTCAAATTGTGTACTTACCTATACCTATCTATTCTCCTCTACTTGAAAAATTTCAAAAGCCAAACCTATAAAGGGTGCTTAGAAAAAAAAAGAAAAAAAAAACTTGTTAATCGATGAGTGGCTAAACCCACCAACACTTTCAAACATGATAATCGGCGATTGATGGAAAACCCCTCATTTCTTTCAACACATTCACTCCCAGAACCTCACCACAGAAGACCTCAGCTCCTTCAACATTTGATTTTTATTCGCGGCGTTGAGATTTCACTTTTGCCCCCCGCGTCAGTTGCGGGCAAATTTCCTCTGACTGCTAACCCGACCACAAGCATAAACAAGGCAAGCTTCGGGGGAAACTTTATGAAAACGCTGTTTTTGCGGTGAGTATTGAAGCTACAGGGTGAATGGTGGAGAAAAACAGGGTCTTCCAAAAAACGGCAGTGGTTGTCTATATTTGAGTTGGAACTTTGTTTGGCAATTTTGGGGATCTAATATTTATGTTGTATCACAATTGTATGGGCATTTTTTCATCAAATGTCACGAAAACCGGACTGTAGATCTGCCACGGGGTGAATGGTGGAGAAAACAGGGTCTTCCAAAACAACGGCAGTGGTTGTCTTTAACTTTGTTTGGCAGTTTTGGGGATCTAATATTTATGTTGTATCACAATTGTATGGGCATTTTTTCATCAAATGTCACGAAAACCGGACTGTAGATCTGCCACTTGGCCCTTGGTTTGCCAAAATAAGTTGTGTCAAAATTTTGAAACTGTTCATAAGCGCTTTCCTCTGATAATCCCGCTGGAAACATATAAATTTAAATGGAAATCTGTCAGCGCTAGCAATCTAGCATACAATATTATGCTTTATCAGGAACTCGGAGGTCCTTGTTTTGACACCTCGATCTGATTTGGCGTAGTTTATGAGATTGGATGCGGAATCCGAACAGATATATTGTTGGATTTGTTTTGTTTATTGTTTATAGATATATTGTTTGATTTGTTTTTGTTTTGTGACCGAAAGTCTCAGCATTGTTGTCAAATTTTTATGGAGTAGGTACACAATGGGCAGGCCGGTATCCAGGATTTTATCGAGGGGGGCTCAAGAATCTAATTTTCCAGAGTACAGCCCTCAGCAAAAGGAACAAAATAAGAGCCTAAGGCTAAGGGGGCGAGCTCCCTGCCCTCCCCCGCCCCCTATACATACGGCCGTGATAATGGGTATACAGTGCATGTTTGTACACTATACAGTGCAATTGCTACGTCCCCACATTGCTACTCAAACACACGCCACTGAAAACTCCCCTGTTTCAGGATGAAGTGCTCCCGTATGCTAAACACATAGGGAAGACACTGACAAATAAAGTAAAGGAAGAAATAAAGGGAAAGGGGAGAGAAAGAAAGAGAAGGTAGAGAGAGAGAGAGGGAGGGAGAGAGAGAGAAGGGAGGGAGAGAGAGAGAAGGGAGGGAGAGAGAGAAGGGAGGGAGAGAGCGACAGAGAAAGAGAGAGAGAGACGGAGGGAGGGAGATAGTAATTGAGCGAAAAGGTGAAAAGAGGGAGAGGTAAAGAAACTGATGGAATAAGAAGGAAGTGTAGGAATAAAAAAGCTAAAATAATGAGCACCTATCTTGTAGAGCGTAGGTATAGATATGAAATTTGTACCGTCATAAAATGTTGAGATTTTGATAAAAGTTGGGTTTTTTTTCTCTTCTCTTTTTGTACCCCTAAGTTCACTTACATTTGGGTACATAGGTATGTTTCCTAAAATTTGTAACAACATTTTCGACAAATGTTCGTAATAGATCTCGCGACCTTTTATTAAAAAAAAAAAAATACTAGGAAGTTTCGAGCCCTTTTCTGAAAATTTTCGTAAATATACTTACAAAGTATCATTTCTAAGTTATAGTTTAGAACAAACAGAAGTTCATAAATAAATAATTTTAGTTTTATAATATCTACTTTCTGTAGATGAGAAATAGCAATGAGATTTTTTTTTTCTGGAACAAGTTTTAGAAAAAAATATAGAAGTGTACTTAAAAATGTGAAACAAAAAAAAAAGTTTATTATTTTAATAAAACTTTTTTTATGAAAATAATAAAAAGATTTTTTTATTAGGGAAAAAACAGAATGTACCTACTTGTGTTTGGTAAATAAAAGTCTAATTTATTTTATTAGACTACTAGTTGTAGAGGTACGGTACCTGCACTATTAAAAAAAGGAAAAAAAAATGTAGGAATAAAAAAGCTAAAATAATGAGCACCTATTTTGTAGAGCGTATAGATATGAAATTTGTGACGTCATAAAATGTTGAGATTTTGATAAAAGTTGGGTTTTTTTCTCTTCTCTTTTTGTAACCCTAAGTTCACTTACATTTAGGTACATAGGTATGTTTCCTAAAATTTGTAACAACATTTTCGCCAAATTTTCGCGACCTTTTATTAAAAAAAAGACTATCAAGGGATTTTCTGACAAGAACTTACAGGAAAGAGGAACGAAGGAACCCTATAACAAAGGGAAAGCATCCACCAGTCCTGATTCTACCCTCTCCCAAAGCTACCTCAACAGAAACCTGGCTGTAACCTCAGCTGGAATATCCCTCATTCCCCTACAAGGATTATTCAACGCAAAACGCACCACACTCGCGTGGTGCGATTATTCAAATAACTCGTATATAAATAACTATCAAAGGTTTTTCTGACAAAAACTTACAGGAAAGAGGAACGAAGGAACCCTATAACAAAGGGAAAGCATCCATCAGTCCTGATTCTACCCTCTCCGAAAGCTACCTCAACAGAAACTTGGCTGTAACCTCAGCTGGGATATCCCTCATTCCCCTACAAGGATTATTCAACGCAAAACGCACCACACTCGCGTGGTGCGATTATTCAAATAACTCGTATATAAATACCTGCAGCAGCGAGGCGATTTGTATACAGGATGTCTACAAATTGGGTTCCCTATAGTTCTTGTCTTTAATCTCGTTAAACCCTACATTTATACAGGGTGTAAAATCCTTCCTTAGACCTTCTCTCACACACACTTTTTCCTTCTTTCCTCATGTTCCCTATTCCCACCATTACCTCTCTCTCTCTCTCTCTCTCTCTCTCTCTCTCTCTCTCTCTCTCACTCAAACAGAATTTATGCTCGCGATAAAATTGACAAGCCATGAAAAGACATAAATTTCCAAACCCTCAAACACACGAAAACATGTTCAAACAGAATTTATGCTCGCGATAAAATTGACAAGCCATGAAAAGACATAAATTTCCAAACCCTCATTTACCTTCTCTCCATCCTTCTCTTTCCCCTCATTCTTCTTCACTCTTTATGCCAGTATCTCGACCATTTCTCAGTCTTTCTGTCTTCCTACCTTTATTTCTGACATTCATTCTCACACTCTATCCCCCTTCACTCTTTCTGCCACTGCTTCCTCCCTACTCTTCCCCACTTCTCTCTGTCTATCTTCCTCCCTTTTCATTCCTCTCACTCTTTGCATACAAACATTCCCCTCACTCTTTGCATACAAACATTCCCACACTCTTCCCATGCATTCTTTCCCACAATGAACACATCAGGAGGAGCATGGGGCCCTTCAGAATGAGATGAGGTTCGTTTTATTTTCATAAGTTGCATACATGCGATAATAATTTGCTCTTCAAGAGGCAAAAAAGCACTCTGGCTCACACGAAAACATGTTCAAACAGGATTTATGCTCGCGATAAAATTGACAAGCCATGAAAAGACATAAATTTCCAAACCCTCCCCCTGCGATGGGATGCTCAAAATTTTGAAACTGTTCATAAGCGCTTTCCTCTGATAATCCCGCTGGAAACATATAAATTTAAATGGAAATCTGTCAGCGCTAGCAATCTAGCATACAATATTATGCTTTATCAGGAACTCGGAGGTCCTTGTTTTGACACCTCGATCTGATTTGGCGTAGTTTATGAGATTGGATGCGGAATCCGAACAGATATATTGTTTGATTTGTTGTTTGTTTATTGTTTATAGATATATTGTTTGATTTGTTTTTGTTTTGTGACCGAAAGTCTGAGCATTGTTGTCAAATTTTCATGGAGTACACAATGGGCAGGCCGGTATCCAGGATTTTATCGAGGGGGGCTCAAGAATCTTCCATAATTTTCCAGAGTCCAGCCCTCAGCAAAAGGAACAAAATAAGAACCTAAGGGGGCGAGCTCCCTGCCCTCCCCCGCCCCCTATAAATACGGCCGTGATAATGGGTACACAGTGCATTTTTGTACACAATACAGTGCAATTGCTACGTCCCCACATTGCTACTCAAACACACGGCACTGAAAACCCCCTATTTCAGGATGAAGTGCTCCCGTATGCTAATCACATAGGGAAGACACAGACAAATAAAGTAAAGGAAGAAAAAAGGGGAAAGGGGAGAGAAAGAGAAGGGAGAGAGAGAAGGGAGAGAGAGAGGGGAGGAGAGAGAGAGAGAGAGGGAGGGAGAGGGGGAGAGAGACAGAGAGAGAGACGGAGGGAGGGAGATAGTAATTGAGCGAAAAGGTGAAAAGAGGGAGAGGTAAAGAAACTGATGGAATAAGAAGGAAGGTAAAGAGAGGTGGGAGAGAGAACGAAAAAGGAAAGGAGAGAGAATTATAGAAAGAGAAAGTGAGAGTGTAAGTTCGGAAGATAGCGAGAGAGAGAGAGAGAGAGAGAAAATCCCTTTTGGGAGCTAATGACAGGTAGGAGGAGGGATTCCTAATGAGACATGATGGGATTCAATAACTCCCTTCTCCCTCTCTCTCTCTCTCCCCTTCTCTCTCTCTCTCCCTCTCTCTCTCACTCTCTCCCACCCTCTCTCCCGCTTACCTGAGGGAACAAAACAATACAGAATTGACTTTGTATTAATTTTCATTGCATAGAGCTTTCTTGTCCCGAAGAGGAGAAGAAGAAGAAGAAGAAGAAGAAGAAGAAGAAGAAGAAGAAGAAGAAGAAGAAGAAGAAGAAGAAGAAAGTTTTGGGGATCTAATATTTATGTTGTATCACATTTTTTATGGGTATTTTTTCATCAAATGTCACGAAAACCGGACTGTAGATCTGTCACTTGGCCCTTGGTTTGCCAAAATAAGTTATGCACATGAAATTACAATGGTTGTACGCTTGTACGTTGCGTCAGTAGTTGTACTAAAAGTCCTTCTATGAAGGAAGAACTTTGGAAGGCGGAGGGAAGTTATGGGGAACCTTTTTTCCTCAGTTTAGATGAATTGACGTAAGATGAATTGACTACCATGGTGTGTGCTCTCTAGTATGGAAACATTTCACATCCTGTACTCCGACTTCATTCACATTCGATAATAACAATAAATTGTTCGCGCAAAGCTAACTTTTCCCACCCTGCTGCTTTCTCCCTCCTCTTTTTCCCTCCCTCTTCTCATTTGCCTCCCTCCATTTCCCCCTAATTCTTTTTATGTGTATGTTTCGACCACAATACATGCAATTACAATGGTTGTACGTTTGTAGGTTGCGTCAGTAGTTGTACTAAAAGTCCTTCTATGAAGGAAGAACTTTGGAAGGCGGAGGGAAGTTTTGGGGAACCTTTTTCCCTCAGTTTAGATGAATTGACGTAAGATGAATTGACTACCATGGTGTCTGCTGTCTAGTATGGAAACATTTCACATCCTGTACTCCGACTTCATTCACATTCGATAATAACAATAAATTGTACGCGCAAAGCTAACTTTTCCCACCCGGATTTTCTTCCCCCTTCTCCTGCTTTCTCCCTCCTTTTTTTCCCTCCCTCTTCTCATTTGCCTCCCTCTATTTCCCCCTAATTCTTTTTATGTGTATGTTTCGACCACAATAAAGGTACACTCTACTCCCTAGAATTGCTAGATCGGTACCAAATGTTCTCTCTGAGTGAAATGATGGGAGAAAAAGTAGTCTGAAAATTGATTATGGAATGTGATTGTGTTTTACTTGTTTCCATTTCTACTATTTCGCTTAAATTTTAGATATTTTAACATTTCATGTTTTAATCTCCACAAATCAAGAATGATAATAAACTGAGTATTAAACAAATTAGGTTGGTACATAGGTACTGATTTTCTCTAATCACGATCGAATAAACTACGGGCTAAAAAAATCCCGGAGGGACGGGCCCAGCTTGTTTTCCCTGTAGGTAACGAAATGATTGCAAGATTGCTTCCGAAGTCATGTCCGTGTTGAAAGGGCGTAAGTCAGTGAATGGAGTTGGTATCTACCACACTTGTCGAATTTTCCTACAGCTAATAATTATTTTTTTAAGGATTTTGCACGGAACCTAGTAAAGTTTTCGCCAACTCATGTGCATACAATACATAATTTGCAGTCCCTAAGAATTTTTCCGGTTAAACCACAGGACAAACAAGGAGGGAGAGGAGAGGGAAAGAGAAGAAGGGAGGAGAGGAGAGGGAAAGAGAAGAAGGGAGGAGAGGAGAGGGGGAGAGAGAGGAACCAAGGAGGGGGCATTGGTAATAAAACCAACAGCACATAGCACGGCCGCTTGTCATAACACCCCCTCCCACCCCTCTCGCCAAAGGTTTATTATTTCCAAACCCATCATAAAAACCCCCTAATTATTCAAATGAAGTGAAATACACACATTAAAATGTCATTAAGACAGTCATGTACAACTCGGGGAGGGAGGGGGGATAGAGAGGTAGTTTCTGTATGGGAAAGGACAGAGGGATTTTATGAATGGGAGGGAGAGATTTTGGTTTGGGGAGGGGAAAAAGAGAGGTTCGGGATGGAAAGACATTTCAGATTGGGAGGGGGGGGGGAAGGAGAGAGTTTGGTTTGGGGAGGGGAAAAAGAGAGAGAGGTTCGGGATGGAAAGACATTTCGGGATGGAAAGACAGATTGGGAGGGGGGGGAAGGAAGGAGAGAGACGTAATATTATATGGAGGGATGGGAAGGGATTTTAGATTGGGGAGGAGGGAGGAGAAAGGGAGGTAATATATGGGGGAGGAGATTATGTATTGGGGGGCTACTCGTTCTGTTCCGTTTCCTGTAATACTGCATCAGCGAGGCGATTTGTATACAGGATGTCTCCAAATTGGGTTCCCTATAGTTCTTGTGTGTTAATCCCGTTAAACCCTACATTTATGTTGGGTGTAAAATCCTTCTTTAGACCTTCTCTCACACACACTTTTTCCTTCTTTCCTCCTATTCCCTATTCCCACCATTACCTCTCTCTCTCTCTCTCTCTCTCTCTCTCGCTCTAATTAGGGAGGAGATTATGTATTGGGTGGCTACTCGTTCTGTTCCGTTTCCTGTAATCCTGCAGCAGCGAGGCGATTTGTATACAGGATGTCTCCAAATTGGGTTCCCTATAGTTCTTGTGTGTTAATCCCGTTAAACCCTAAATTTATACAGGGTGTAAAATACTTCTTTAGACCTTCTCTCACACATACTTTTTACCTTCTTTCCTCCTATTCCCTATTTCCACCATTACCTCTCTCTCTCTCTCTCTCTCTCGCTCTAATTTACCTTCTCTCCACATCCTTCTCTTTCCCCTCATTCTTCTTCACTCTTTATGCCAGTATCTCGACCATTTCTCAGTCTTTCTATCTTCCTACCTTTATCTCTGACATTCATTCTCACACTCTTTCTGCCACTGACTCCTTCTAACTCTTCCTCCCTACTCTTTCCCACTTCTCTCTGTCTATCTTCCTCCCTTTTCATACCCCTCACCCTTTGCATACAAACATACCCACACTTTTCCCATGCATTCATTCCCACAATGAACACATCAAGAGGAGCATGGGGCCCTTCAGAAGGAGTTGAGGTTCATTTTATTTTCATAAGTTGCATACATGCGATAATAATTTGCTCTTCTAGAGGCAAAAAAGCACTCTGGCTGTAGGAGAGAGAGAGAGAGAGAAATGGACACCCCCGTTGAAAAAATAATGTATGGGAGCTCAGGTTTTCTCCTCCTCTTTCTCTTCCATTCTCTCTCTCTCTCTCTCTCTCTCCCTCTTCCTTTCTGTCTCTCTCTTTACCAACGCATCTCACTTTCACTTTCTCTCTCTCTCTCTCTCTTCCTTTCTGTCTCAACCGAAAGTCTGAGCATTAAATTTTCATGGAGTACACAATGGGCAGGCCGGTTTCCAGGATTTTATCGAGGGGGGCTCAAGAATCTAATTTTCCAGAGTCCAGCCCTCAGCAAAAGGAACAAAATAAGAGCCTAAGGCTAAGGGGGTGAGCTCGCTGTCCTCCCTCGCCCCCTAAAAATACGGCCGTGATAATGGGTATACAGTGCATTTTTGTACACAATACAGTGCAATTGCTACGTCCCCACATTGCTACTCAAATACACGCCACTGAAAACTCCCCTATTTCAGGATGAAGTGCTCCCGTATGCTAAACACATAGGGAAGACACCGACAAATAAAGTAAAGAGAGAAAGAAAGGGAAAGGGGAGAGAAAGAAAGAGAAGGGAGAGGAGGGGAGAGAGAGAGAAGGGAGAGAGAGGGGAGGAGAGAGAGAGAGGGAGGGAGAGGGAGAGAGAGAGAGAGGGAGATAGTAATTGAGCGGAAAAGGTGAAAAGAGGGAGAGGTAAAGAAACTGATGGAATAAGAAGGAAGGTAAAGAGAGGTGGGAGAGAGAACGAAAAAGGAAAGGGATGATAATTTTATTCATGCCCTCGCTCTCTCACTCTCCCCTTCTTTTCTCTCTCTCTCTCCCCCACTTCTCTCTCTCTCTCTTGCACCCTTTTTCTTTCTCTCTTTCACCCTCTTCATCATCTTCTCATCCGTTTTATCTTGTTTTATTTTCTCCATTTCTCTTTTTCACTCGTATAGGTGCTTCTCAACGTCCATTATCTGATTCTCTTTCTTTCTCGCACTATAATAAAAATAAACAGAGAGGAAGGTAGGAAGGAAGGGAAAGAGAGAGGGAGGAAAGAAGAAGAGCTGAAACTGTGTGAAAAAGAGGGAAAACTCCCATTGTAAATGGAGGAGAGGAAGAAGAGAGGAAAAGAGGAGGAAGTGGATAAGGTAAGAAGGAGGAGGAGAAGAAGAAGAAAGATGACAAAAAAAGGGAGGAGACGATGTGGAGAAGAGGAGGTGGCAGAGAAGAAGAAGAAGAAGAAGAAGAAGAGGAGGAGGAGGAGGAGGAGGAGGGTTAGTAAATTTACAAGAAACGTGCTTGACTCTTACGACTGCATTTTTACTGCACAATTTTACTTTATGTTCTTCCCCCCACCTTTCTCTCCCTCTCCTTCTGTCTCCTCCTCTCCTACTCATTTTCTTGACTTTTAATTTTTCAAAAACTTTCTCTCTCCTCCTCCCCCTCTCCCTCCCTCGTTTACATAGAAGGGAAGGAATATACTTTGCAGTTGAAATTTCGTATGTATTGGAACTTTTCCTTGAGAGGAAAAAAATTAATAGCTTTTCTTCTCCGTGTTTATTTCGAGCATATTTCCGGCATCAGAAAGGGGGCGGGCGGCAACGAAGGGGCTAACGAACAGGTGGGGTGGGGGGCGGCGGAAAGGGGGCTGGGGGCGTGGAAAAAAAACGAAGTTATTGATAAGTTTTCAAGAAATAAATAGGTATTAGTTGAAGGAAACATTGCAAAAGCTTTTTTTTTTAACAAGTTTTACTTTAAAATGGAAATAAAACTACGAATTCCTTGTAAGGAAGGAATTCCTTGTAAGGAAGGAATTCCTTGTAAAAGACAAAAAATAATAACTCTTCTCATTCGCGCTAAAATGTAGTTCGTCGAAAGTACAATCCTGATTTCTATATTTCTACCTCTACAACTACCTGAAAACGGCTACTTTCCCTGTCGCGTATAATATCTCTAGTAGCGCGGTCAAACTTTCTTGACTTGGCGGGGCGGAGCGCTATCGCGCTCCTTAATTTCTATTAATATAGCTGGGTCCGTCCCTTCGGGAATATGTACCAAATTAATTAGGTTTGCAAGTTCCACCTATAGTAGGTAAGAACCGGAAAGCTACGGAGGGAGGGTGAGAGGAAGAGAGAAATCTTATATTATAAGAACAAGAACTCATTCACAGTTCACATTTCATAGGTCACACACTGATCGCTCTATCTCGAGAACCACAACACCTAGAAAGCTGAAATTTGGTAGGAATATTCCTTTTATGGTCTAGGTGTGCAATAAGAAAGGATTTTGCGAAAATCTAAACCGATCCTGAGATATGATCAATTTTTGATCGCTAAAATAACCATAAGAAATACACAGAGTGCAGAGACTGAGGGAGAGAAAACTTTTCCTCGCTCGCCTAATATTGAGTTTCGTTTATGTTTTTAGTTTGATAAAAATTAATTAGGTTTGTAAGTTCCACCTATATTAGATGAGAACCGGAAAGCTAGGGAGGGAGGGGGAGAGGAAGAGAGAAATATACATATAGAGATGGCGAGGAAAACGGGAAGTAAAGGATAGTGAGAAAAAGTTAGAAAGGAAAGAAGGAGGGGAGGGAGAAAGAGAGAAGGAAAAAATAATGCACTATAAAGGGCACTATTAAAAAAGTATTAGGGTGGGTTTAGGTACGTTTATAATGCCGTTAGTGCCAATTTAGGCACCTTTTCCAAGAATTACCAACCTACTAAAAACGAAACTGGAGAGAATCATTTCCAAGGTGGGTTTTTTATAACGTATTTTTACGACCAATAAAAGTCCAGAGGCCATGTCTACAATAAAGTGGCAGTCAGTCTGAAATTGCAAGGTGCAATAAACATGCAAAACCAGAGTGACCTTCCATCATCAGGAAATGGATAGGGATCATAACAAACCGTATTTAACACGTTAACTGACACGGTTCAGTAAATCCTCCGTGTAAAGGAAGATAGAAAATGGCTAATATTAGATCATCGAATGATGCTTTAAATATTATTATAATTATTGATTTTTGTCCGTCCTTCCTTTATTTGTCGAATTT
The DNA here is from genome assembly GCF_000475195.1 of Diaphorina citri. Lineage (NCBI taxonomy): Eukaryota > Metazoa > Arthropoda > Insecta > Hemiptera > Psyllidae > Diaphorina > Diaphorina citri. The sequence goes on from NW_007379514.1 coordinate 44,907, forward strand.
AAAAGTTTTAGTTAACACTTCAGTCGATAATTGAAGACCGGTTTTAGCGTCACCTATGTTAAGCTACGCCGAGGAAGGCCAATAAATGGATGAGTGACTTAAACATTATATTGGGAATAAACTGTAAAGGGAGATAGAAAATGGCTAATGATAGATCATCGAATGATGCTTTAAATTATTATAATTATTGATTTTTAGTCCGTCCTTCCTTTATTATTTGTCGAATTTAAATTCCTTTATTTTCCTTGAAATTTGTCGCGACGACCTAAGAACTCAAAGCGAGAAAGTTTTAGATAACACTTCAGTCGATAATTTAAGACCGGTTTTAGCGTCACCTATGTTAAGCTACGCCGAGGAAGGCCAATAAATGGATGGGTGACTTGAACATTATATTGGGAATAAAGGGAGAACGGGCTCTAGTCTTGATTTTAAATCATTACATGAAATTAAAATCAAATCAAGAATGATAATAAACTGAATATTAAACAAATTAGGTAGGTACATAGGTAGGTACTGATTTTCTCTAATCACGATCGAATAAACTACGGGCTAAAAAATTCCCGGAGGGACAGGCCCAGCTCGTTTTCCCTGTAGGTAACGAAATAATTGCAAGATTGCTTCCGATTCCGAAGTCATGTCCGTGTTGAAAGGGCGTAAGTCAGTGAATGGAGTTGGTATCTACAACACTTGTCGAATTTTCCTACAGCTAATAATTATTTTTTTAAAGATTTTGCACGGAACCTAGTAAAGTTTTCGCCAACTCATGTACAATGTACATACAATACATAATTTGCAGTCCCTAAGATTTTTTCCGGTTAAACCACAGGACAAACAAGGAGGGAGAGGAGAGAGGGAAAGAGAAGAAGGGAGGAAAGGAGAGGGGGAGAGAAGAGGGGGGAGAGAGAGGAAGAAAGGAGGGGGCAGAAAGGTAAGAGAGGGAAAGAGAGAGGGAGGAAAGAAGAAGAGCTGAAACTGTGTGAAAAAGAGGGAAAAACTCCCATTGTACCAATAAAGTTCCTGGTGAGATGCCGATGTTTGTAAAATTTGTATGAATGCCTGGTAATTAGTTTGATTATGCTGCTCTCGCTCTCTCTCTCTCTCCTTCTCTCTCTCTTGTACCCTTTGTCTTTCTCTCTTTCACCCCCTTCATCATCTTCTCATCCGTTTTATCTTGTTTTATTTTCTCCATTTCTCTTTTTCACACGTATAGGTGCTTCTCAACGTCCATTATCTGATTCTCTTTCTTTCTCGCACTATAATAAAAATAAACAGAGAGGAAGGTAGGAAGGAAGGGAAAGAGAGAGGGAGGAAAGAAGAAGAGCTGAAACTGTGTGAAAAAGAGGGAAAATTCCCAGCGTACCAACAAAGTTCCTGATGAGATGCCGATGTTTGTAAAATTTGTATGAATGCCTGGTAATTAGTTTGATTATGCAATGTGCGTGACAGTACGGTTCAATTTCGTCTCCTGAATGTTAGAATCTACCAAAAGGTGAGAAAATCGGATACATGATTTAGCAGATTCAGCACATACGTATTGTAAACGCCCACCTAAATATCGCGTATAGCAAATACCCACTATGTAGTCTATGTACCTAGTACAAAACATTACATCACATATCTACCACAATAGGTACGTTACAACTTGGAAATCGAAATTTCCTTCCTCCACCTAGGTAGGTACATCAGTAGATTCAGCACATACGTATTGTAGACGCCCACCTAAATATCGCGTATAGCAAATACCCTCTATGTAGGTAGTCTATGTACCTAATACAAAACAAACAGGAAAACTTTTGCACCAAGATGGAACTCAACAGATGAGAAACTTGGAGCCTGGTGTAGATGATTTCGTTAAATAATTAAAAACTTTCGCACAGGGCTTTGAAGAACATCACTGAAGCTTTTGTCAAATGAACAACACTTCACGAGAAAAACTTCCACAACAAACACAACATTTTCTAATGTCAAACAATTAATTAGGAAAATAAAATGTTCAACTAATTTGGAACACTGCGCGCGAGACGAGAAGATAACGAGAATAGTTCTGGATTTCTCCATTTTCTCAAAGTATGCGATTTTTATCCAACCCGCAATTGGAAAACTTTAGGATTAGATTATTATTATTATAAATCTGCTCTAGATGTAGTAATAAAATTAGCATTTCATATTATGCATGCGTTTTGTAAGGTAAAAATGTTATTTGTGAAATCTGACATCGAAGATAATCAAACTGTTGAAAAAATTATGAACTCAATCAAACAACACTCATGAGAAAGGTAGCTTGTTAAGAAAATGAACAACTAACCAAGAACACAAGTAGGAAGAAGAAGGGGAAGGAGATGAATAAGAAAGGGACGAGGAAGACGAGAACTTTCGCGAGCCCTTGAGAAGCAAAAACAAGCTGCAGAGATTTCAGATACATAATTATCTGAGTTTGAGCTTTCTACCTCAACATCTCATCTACAGAGGTATCTCTAACCTTACCTCTATAGGTAGAGGGACAGGTAGCATATCTCATCCTTGAGATGAACATCTCGTATATTTTCTAATGACGCCCTCAGCCCCTATGTCTGTCAAAGAAAAAATAATTAAGACTATAAAAAATGAAGCCCCCCCAAAAATTTAGGCAAGAACCGCCTATGTCCTTGTCTCTTAGATTTCGGGTCGATAGCAAATACCTATGTTTTCACAGTTCCCTCTATCACACCTTTTCGAAAAACTCAATAGATTTAAACTATCTTTATCCAGCTAAAACCTAGAGAAAGCTCATTACGAGCAACAGCTACGGTAGCTGCTACCAGAGCTAGGGTAACAATTTATCTCGCTCTACAATAGTATGGGAGATAAAATATTTTATCTTTATGTAGATCCGCCGTAATTTCATAATAATATTTTACCTTCCTTATTACACGCCAGCGGCGTATGCCCGAGGAGGTCAGATTCCCTTTTTTCGTGGCTTCATCGCCAATTATTTTAAGGGTATACAAATTTCGTAATAACAGATAATTGCGGTTTTATTTTTTTCCAAAGAAAATAAGAATTGACCAAGATTCCGTATATTCTGACAGAAAAGTTTTACCTACATATTTAAGATCAGGGAAACGTTAATAAGTGAAAGAACCCTGAGAATGCCCTGTAATATAATGAAAGTTCAAAAGAATCTAGTTAGGTTTAAAAGAACCGTAAAGCTGTGTCCACACCTATCGACCGACGGGGTCGATGCACTAGCAGCGCCACCTCCAGATTCAAAAACGCAGATTCGGCACTGATCGAGATGGAAATAATAAAATAAAATATTTTACAAGACTGGCCTTTTTTCGTGGCTTCATCGCCAATTATTTTAAGGGTATACAAATTTCGTAATAACAGATAATTGCGGTTTTATTTTTTTCCAAAGAAAATAAGAATTGACCAAGATTCCGTATATTCTGACAGAAAAGTTTTACCTACATATTTAAGATCACAACACAATACCTAATAAGGAAAAGAAATCCGGAAATTGTGAAGATTGTGGCTAATCTGCTGGTGGCAGAAATTGAGTTTCCTTTTGAAATTCGAAGAAAATTCTTGAATATGAGAGTTTATAATGGAAAAACAACAACAATAACATCATTAAAAGTTTGTTGTTGTGGCGGGTGTTTGGTCGTATGTTTTCATGGAAAACCCATTCTTTCTTTTTCAATATGACCACATTGTTAACTATAAATAGGAATATACCTAACCAGAACTTGCACATGAATGAGAAACAATTCAGCGCTGTTGCTACGAGGGTAAACGAAGTTGTTCAGACATCCAAAGTCTCCCAGATATTGTTATCACTTATCTCCCATTGTACCAATAAAGTTCCTGGTGAGATGCCGATGTTTGTAAAATTTGTATGAATGCCTGGTAATTAGTTTGATTATGCAACTTTATAAGTAGGTACATTCACTCGCAAAAATTGGCGTCAAATTTTTTCAGACAAATTGGCTTTAGAATTTTCCTCAACATCGACAATTTTCCCATTTAAAAAATATTTACAAGACAAGACGCTAGGGCTCCTTTCAGAGAAACAAGGCTCCCAGGGGCTGTTCACAAAACTACAAATTCTGGAATTCAGTTCTTACCTACAACACACTGGAAAGATACACCAACCGACCCACTAGATTCATGAAGTGTTTAAGAGTAAAATATTTTCTTACACCTCTCCCTCCTTTTCTTCCCTTCTCTCTCTCTCTGTCTCTGTCTGTCTCTCTCTCTCTCTCCGTCCCTCTATTTTTCTCTCTCCTCCCTTAGTTTCTTTCCATCTTTCTCTCCCTCAGTCTCTCCCACTCCCGCCCTTTCTTCCCTAATTCTCTCTCTTACGGGCCAAGACGAAGGCGAAAACCCTTTTTCACTTAATATTTTTTTCATGAGACTATTTTAAAGCTCCATTTTAAAAGTTTGTTTTCGGCATAATTTACATGATAATTTTATTCATGCCCTCGCTCTCGCTCTCTCTCTTGCACCCTTTTTCTTTCTCTCTTTCACCCCCTTCATCATCTTCTCATCCGTTTTATCTTGTTTTATTTTCTCCATTTCTCTTTTTCACTCGTATAGGTGCTTCTCAAC
>NW_007379515.1:0-6792 GCF_000475195.1 Diaphorina citri
CTGTCTTCGTTCCGCTATCTTAAGGTGTGTCCACACACTGTTGATGGCCGTTGATCGATGTGCATCGAAGTGGATCGACGGCCGTGGGCTATGTGTGGTAACATCTTTACGGGCTTTACTTCTAGCTTGGTCCATATTACTTTACATTGGATCAAATGCAGAATAGCACTCTTATCCAGGACGGATACAGTCCGTAATTTTGCTCAAAATCACAAAGTACCTACTCAAGGTACAAGAATAACGTGATATGAGAAGCATTAGATGTAGTACCTATACAGAGGAAGGTAATGTAGGTATACGTAAATTCAAATTAATTGTGTATCTGCCTGGAATGGATTCTCCAGTGAGCACTTGATGATTGGGAAACTGGAGAAGTTGCAAAGGACGAAATATGTATTAATTTGGAAAACTCTCTCCCTCAAAGGTTTGAATTTATGCAAGCTTCTTGTTTGAATAGGGTAAGGCGGCAACATGGTAAATTATCAACTATAAATATTATCATTTTCAAAATATAGCTTAACGATATCATGGTAAATTGGCAATTACCTATAATTATTATTATTTTTCAAAATTTTCTAAACACCTACAATGATGAAAAAAACGACGTTTTCGGAGATTCTATACCAAAAATATCAGGGGAAATTTCCGTTCCCCAATTTTTTCAAAAATATATAGGTAACATCTAAGTAGGTACACCCTGTATATGACGAATATAAGACAGAATAGTTGGTGGGTACGACTCTACAATCATACGTATACCTATTCTTCGGTGAGATATAAATTTTATATTAGGTAACCCCCCTCCCTATCTCACCCCTCTCCTTCCCAATCTTCTCCCGATTTATCCCTCTCCCCCTCTCCCCTCCCTCCTCCGATCCTGTGGTGTAAAATAACAGGGGATTCTATTCTGACATTATCAATATAATTGGCACAATTCATTATCTATCCTGATATACGATACCTTTCCTCTCCTCTCCCTTCCTATTTCAATCTCTCCCTACTCCCTCCTAGTCTCCCATATCCTATACATCTCATAAAACACTTTCCGACTTTTCCAATATACGGCTAGATGGTAATGCCGCACAGAACTAAAAGTTCAGGGGTGTCCAAAACTATTGAGGCCCCCCTCAACGAAAAACAATATACGGCTAGATGGTAATGCCGCACAGAACTAAAAGTTCAGGGGTGTCCAAAACTATTGAGGCCCCCCTCAACGAAAAACTCTGGTCCGTGGATAAACTCCCGTGCACCCCATGTTGCGTTAAAAAGGTTGAGCAGAACTTTCAGTTCCGGATTTTGGCGTCAAGTTTTGGCAAAATGTGGTGTTCATTCCACAGATACAGATTCCAGTATTCATCTACCTCTACATAGCACTTCTCAGAGAGTTCTCACGTCAACAAGAAAAGAATTGTGCATGCCACAAGAATTAACAGGACAGACCACTTGTATCCCCTGAGCCATAGTTTGGACACCACTGAGCTTCCCGTCTAGTATTCATCAACCTCTACATAGCACTTCTCAGAAAGTTCTCACGTCAAAAAGAAAAGAACTGTGCATGCCACCAGAATTAACAGGACAGACCACTTGTATCCCCTGAGCCATAGTTTGGACACCACTGAGCTTCCCGATATTATATTCCCTTGTAATTCGAGAACTCCCGTGCGCCCCATGTTGCGTTAAGAAGGTTGAGCAGAACTTTCAGTTCCGGATTTTGGCGTCAAGTTTTGGCAAAATGTGGTGTTCATTCCACAGATTCCAGTATTCATCAACCTCTACATAGCACTTCTCAGAGAGTTCTCACGTTAAAAAGAAAAGAATTGTGCATGCCACAAGAATTAACAGGACAGACCACTTGTATCCCCTGAGCCATAGTTTGGACACCACTGAGCTTCCCGGGAAATGGAGAAGGGAGGGAGAAAAATAGGATGGTGAGAGGAGGCAAGAAAAAAAGAGGAGAAAGAATGGCAGAAGAACAAGCTGGGTACGTCCCTCCGGGAATTTTTTAGCCCGTAGTTTATTCGATCGTGATTAAAGAAAATCAGTACCTATGTACCTACCTAATTTGTCGAAATGGAGAAGGGAGGGAGAAAATTAGGATGGTGAGAGGAGGGAAGAAACAAGCTGGGTCCGTCCCTCCGGGAATTTTTTAGCCCGTAGTTTATTCGATCGTGGTTAAAGAATACCTATGTTAGTAATATCATGCAGCTTCTCTCTTAATACGTATTAAGAAAGTTAGTTTTTTTATTAAGAAAGTTTACGATGTGGTGTAACTCCTTGTAGTCTGGAGGAATAGGGTACATGTGTCGTGTCATCTCTCTACTAGAGAGTTGCACAATTAACAACGAACACAAATTTTTGCTGTGATCGTATCAAACTCATTTATAACAGTACCTAATAGAAATAGGTAGGTACCTAATAGGTACTGTTACTAGCTATACCAATATCTGAGTCTACAGCATTGCAAATTCCAAATCTGTCTGACACTTACATACCTAAGTCCCTACTACCTATCCAAGACAACATTTTGCTGAAAACAACGCAGTCCATTTCAAGAGAACACAACACCCAGATAGACTCATAGGTGCTTTTGTTAATTATGTGCTTAAATTTCAAGCTGACTTGTATAAATGGGAGTCAATTATTATTATTACCTCCGAATATATCATGGTTTCCTTTGTCTTTGATAATTATGTGCTTAAATTTCAAGCTGACTTGTATAAATGGGAGTCAATTATTATTATTACCTCCGAATATATCATGGTTTCCTTTGTCAAGCTTTAGTTCTTAGCCTTCAATTAATCATAATGGTTTCTGTGGAAATCTGAAGGGATTATTGCTAATCCAGAATATGTCACATAGCTCGCTTCCTCAAATGTGAAGGGAATGGGGTTACAAAGGGAATGTGAGGAGACGGAATCACTTTGGGGGAAAAGTTGGCTTGATTAGCTGGAAAAAGAAGATGAAAGACTTCCAAGAATACGTTGTTGTACGGAGGTACCAAATGGGATGTATGTGACAAATTATCCGGGCTTCACTTGTAGCTTTTGTAACAATATCCTTTTATGGGATTTACCCAGAACATCGCTTCCTCAAATATGAAGGGAATGGGGTTACAAAGGGAATGTGGGGAGGCGGAATCACTTTGGGGGAAAAGTTGGCTTGATTAGCTGGAAAAAGAAGAAGAAAGACTTCCAAGAATACGTTGTTATACGGAGGTAGGTACCAAATGGGATGTATGTGACAAATTATCCGGGCTTCACTTGTAGCTTTTGTAACAATATCCTTTTATGGGATTTACCCAGAACAGAACTCCTCTAACAGCTAACTTACTATCAATTTTTCTTATAAGATGCATTGAGACAGTTCCTAGTTTGAATAATTCCTCATGATGTCATGGTAGAATGAGAACCACTGCTATCATAATATCAAGCCCTCGTATCATGGGTATTGGGTACCCCAGTGGAAACAACGTTGCACAAAATTGTACGGAGGTACCAAATGGGATGTATGCGACAAATTATCCGGGCTTCACTTGTAGCTTTTGTAACAATATCCTTTTATGGGATTTACCCAGAACAGGACTCCTCTTACTATCAATAATTTTTCTTATAAGATGCATTGGGACAGTTCCTAGTTTGGATAATTCCTCATGATGTTATGGTAGGTTGAGAACCACTGCTATCATAATATCAAGCCCTCGTATCATGGGTATTGGGTACCCCAGTGGAAACAACGTTACACAAAACAATACAGCAATACACAAAATTGCCATTATTATTCCGACATGGATGGAATAGGAAACGAAACGAACGGAGAAATACTGTGAAAGAGATAGGAAATGGAGCATCCATAGCATAGCACAACGTATCTTCCCCATCTATTTAATATCTATGAAAGAAGGGTAATTTTTCTATGGAAAACACTATGGGAAATGGTCCTTTTACTATCAATTTTTCTTATAAGATGCATTGAGACTTGATGAGACAGTTCCTAGTTTGTTTAATTCCTCATGATGTTATGGTAGAATGAGAACCACTGCTATCATAATATCAAGCCCTCGTATCATGGGTATTGGGTACCCCAGTGGAAACAACGTTACACAAAACCATAGCACAACGTATCTTCCCCATCTATTTAATATCTATGAAAGAAGGGTAATTTTTCTATGGAAAACACTATGGGAAATGGTCCTTTGCATAGAACAACATATCTTCCCCATCTATTAGATATCTATGAAAGAAGGGTAATTTTTCTATGGAAAACACTATGGGAAAGGGTCCTTTCATAGACCCCATTTGAAATCTCCGAATTGCACTTTAAACCTAATTTAGGGTAGAGTCTTGCTCAGAATCAAACGGGTGGAAGCTACATGAGCTGCATCTCCAATAAGCATACCTCATACACCGCTTCCTATTGCAAAGAAATCCCACCTAAAGTACCTTTCATCTCGCTCAATTCCTTATACTCCTCTCCTCAATAAGACCAATAGACCTCCAATCCTGAATACCTTGTACCTCAACACACTTTTCCCCCTCTCTCCTTGTCCTAGTACAATGTAGGTGTATACCCCTTACCTTCTCCTCTGACTGGTCTTTAAGATATTTTACACCCCGACAATTCCATAGACACACTCCAAGCAATAAATTTCCAATGGGAAGGAATTATGGTTTTCTGGACAAAATTTGCACCACCACTTTCGTGTTCCTGATAAAAAAAAAAGACCTTTAATTTGATATATAGGTCGACCAGGTTTGGATAAGTCCTTCTATGGGGACAGATAGACAGACGGACATATACTGACAGAGTGACAGACTGACAACTCACAGACGGCACCGAAGCGAATACAATAGCCCGTCCCTTATACCTTTTTATTACTATCGTAAAATAAAGGAAGGACGGGCTAAAAGAGAGGAGAAAGAATGGCAGGAGAAAGAATGGCAGAAGAAAAAGCAAGCCATATTAGAATATTTATATTTTCCCGAACGACGTTTCAATTTCCTCCACTTTTCTTCTTGTTGATGTTTTCTAGTTTCTCCTCCTTCTCCGTTTTTCGCTCTCTTTTCCCTCTGTCTTCTGTCTTTCATGCTCCTCTCTCATCTCCTTCTCTTTGTTCCCCCCCCCTATACTACACTCCTTTTCTCCTCCTTATTCTTGCCTTATATCTTTTTTGCTACCTCCCCTTCCCTTCTACCTCTCCCACTCTCCACCTGAAACGCCTCCACTTCCCCCTCTTATCTCTTCCTACTCCCTCTTCCCCTCCTCCTCGTTTTTTCTCTCCCTTCTTCCCCTCATTTGTACAAAGTGGAAATCACTATTCCCGGCACATCAGTACCGCTAATACATTTTCATTTCTCTTGTTGGCTTCTTGTTTTCTACCTCTCCCCTCCACCTGAAACGCCTCCACTTCCCCCTCTTATCTCTTCCTACTCCTTCTTCCCCTCTTCCTCGTTTTTTCCCTCCCTTCTTCCCCTCATTTGTACAAAGTGGAAATCACTATTCTCGGCACATCAGTACCGCTAATACATTTTCATTTCTCTTGTTGGCTTCTTGTTTCCAATCATACAGCAAATTTCTATTCAAACTGCTTTTCTTTTTCCTTTCTTTCCTGCGCTTTTCCGATATTCCAATTGGAAAATTATGCAAAAAAGAGGGAGAGAGGGAATAATATTTCTCTACTATGATCGAGATACATGTGGCTCGTGAGTGATGAGATTTTTGATCAGGATTTTCAATGACGATACTTTATCTTCCAATGACGTTACTTCAATCCCAAGACTTTTTCATCGAAAATGGTTACTTTTTGCTCAAATTCACAAAGTACCTACTCAAGGTACAAGAATAACGTGATATGAGAAGCATTAGATGTAGTACCTATACAGAGGAAGGTAATGTAGGTATCATACTAAATTTCACAACAGAAAGACATTCAAAAGCAGAACAGAAAGGATGTCATCTCTATTCATTTCATAACGCGCTGTGTGTCTGCAAGTTTCGAAAACTGTAATCTGCTTTGTTTTAAAAACCGTATAAATGATGTCTTCACTCTATTCATTTCATAACGCGCTGTGTGTCTGCAAGTTTCGAAAACTGTAATCTGCTTTGTTTTAAAAACCGTATAAATGATGTCTTCCCATCTCCTGAAAACAAAACAAGCATAACTCAACACGATGGCAGCATAAAAAGCAAACATCAGCTTCCCGTGACATCTCAAATGAGGAGAATTATTTATTAATTTTTCAGAAAATATATTATGAAAACCCCTCCTCTTTCCGAGCGCTCTTGCCGCAACACTCCGTAAGGTTTTTGTTGACAGGTTTGTATCGTTTAGGAGGGTAAACTTGGGTTAGGACTTTTAGGAGTCTTCGAGAGGGATACAATGGAAACCTGAAAAGATGAGTGAACCCCGAACAAGTGAGGATGTGTCGTATGCTCCTATGTCAATTATGTCATTGGCAATGACGACCGGCATCTGGAAGCTTGATCAGATGCGACAGATTCTCACAGTTTCAAATGCCAAATACAGCCGATTGGTTGTACTTGGTTGACCTGGTTCTTGAGGATGTGTCGTATGTCAATTATATGTCATTGGCAATGACGACCGGCATCTGGAAGCTTGATCAGATGTGACAGATTCTCACAGTTTCAAATGCCAAATACAGCCGATTGGTTGTACTTGGTTGACCTGGTTCTCACTTCTGACCATTTCTCTGCCTAACATAAAAGTAAAATCAAAAAATCAAATCAAGAATAATAATAAACTGAATATTAAACAAATTAGGTAGGTACATATGT